>NW_027520344.1:0-126462 GCF_051991245.1 Festucalex cinctus
TCTCGTATAACCGCGGTGGCTGGCACGAGTTTTACCGGCCCTGTCAGCTTTAATTAAATCAAGTTTTCACTTATGGTTTAATGTTTATCACTGCTGAGTTCCCTTAGGGGTGTGGCTGAGCAAGGTGTTGTGGGCTACATTGTGTGCCTGATACCAGCTCCCAAACTGCAATAAGAAAGTTAGGGGCATTCTCACGGGTGTGCGGATACTTGCATGTGTAATTTTAGCTAGAGGTGATGGTAAAATCAGGACTAAGTTTTTGTGCTTCCGGAATGTTTTAAGATTCATTTTAACATCTTCAGTGTTATGTTTTATTTAAACTACAATAGCATATTTAATTTGAGGCTGCATTGGTGAGGGGAATAGATGTGAATATTGAAAGGATGGTTTATTGTATACTAGTGGATAGATGGGGGGAATTATACGTAGATATGTGGTGTATGTTGCATGTATTACATGTCCTTAAGATATCATACATGTTATGGGCGTATCGCATATATACTATTTATGGTATGTACGTTAGGGATTATGTATGTTATTATCTCATGTATAAGCTTAATGTGTGTTATGCCTTTCATATTTTGTATATTTTATAAGTACAATGTATTTTACATGTTTATGGCCCTAATATTTAATATATTATGTTTGTTACATATCTTATGTGTTACGGCCCTCTGTGTGTTGTGTGTGGTAGGTTATATGTTCTTGTATGATATGCACATATAATAGATACACACACATATATATACACACACATATTTGTTATAAATATATGTGGTTCATTGTTTATTCTTTGCATTTTACAGGCTTTGTGTGTGCTACAAATTTTACATGTTTATAAACTCCTTACATTTTATACATTTATACATTTTGCTTGTGTATGTGTTTTATGTATTGTAAGCCCCTTATGTTTCACACATAATACTTTTCGTGTATTTTGTATGTATAGGAGGCCCCTCAATATGTTATATACTTGCGAGCAATATAAATGTACAATATAAAAGAATATATGAATTATGTTGTGAGAAGAAAGTTAGTGAGAAAAATTTTTCAGCTAAAGAGGTTTTAGAATGTTTTGTGTTGATCGAACATCATTCGTGTGGTGCAGTATAATACTTGTAATGTTTGTTTGTTGTTCAGGGAAATTAAAGGGGAACAAATAGTTTACTAAACGTTTGACGTTTGTTGCTGGCTTAGCAGTTTTAGGTCTTTGGCTTTGTTCAAGTGGTGGTGGATCGTAAATTTGTTCGTTTCGTTGTTCGTTCGTTGTTCGTTCGTTGTTTGTTCCAGTGCAAATTTAAAGGCTAACAAATAAAATTTGTTAAACGTTTCAGTCTGGGTTTTCCTGTTTCCGGGGGGTTTGCAGGAGTGTTAGTAACTCAGGACTGAAGGGGGGTAAGGGGGGTTTGACGACGCAAAAAACAGTGGGGGCAACCGAGAACGATCAAAAGTGGAAGGTAACATTATGCTCTTGATATTAAGTAATGTGGTTCTTATGTAATGTCTTTCCAACATGCAGTACATTACGCGCTGCAAGATAAATGTTCAACCGTGTTAGTTAATACCGTGCGCACTCTGAAATGTCAAGTGAAAGGAAAAAAAAAAAAGAACCAACCGCCCCTGTGGAGTGAACGCCCGGCTTGGTGGGTAACGAGTCGTATGATTACCTCCATTAACTTATGTAAGCGTCGATGAAAGTGGGAGGAATAATATAAACCAATGTTCCTGAAGTAGGAGCCAAATGCCAGGAATAATTCACCTTTTAGGTAGCTACCCCCACAATAGAAGTTCCTGACCATCAATAATAATTAGCATTAAGGAATAAAGAGGTAGGTAGGTTCTTACTGCATCGGTTATTTAATTGGTTAGTTAATTGAGTCCTGTTCTATCATTGGTTCTCGAAATTAGAGGTAATTAGTCGATTGCCCAGTACTACTCCGACATTTACACAAAAACATAATATGGTTTATGTCCTGTTTTTAGCTATGTGTATTAGTTCTATGGTTCATATAAATTAATGGTTATAATACATATAATGACCTGAAAAATTACTTAATATAGTTAAAATAAATGAGTGCATATATACATATATGCACTCAGAAAATATTTTAACGCAGAAATTTGGCTTTGGGAGCCAAAAGTGGGAGTTCAACCCTCCTTTTTCTGAGCACAAAGGAGGAATTTAACCTCCGCTTCCGGTTTACAACGCCGGCGTTCTGTTCTGAACTACAAGTGCAAGTTCATTTTATGATGCCGTTTTCTGTTCGGCCAATTATTGGGGTAAAGATAAGGAAAATAAGGAAATAGATTACGGAGGCTAATTGGCCGATAATAATGTAGGGGGGTTCTACAGGTATTCCTCCGATTCAGGTTAGGACAACAATATCTATAGTCAGGGCCCAGAATAGGAGTTGGCTGAGGGGGCGAAAAGTGAGTCCTCGTTGTTTTGAGGTGTGAAGGATGGGGACTGCCAGGAGAATAAGGATAGAGAGGAGAAGTGCTAGTACTCCCCCCAATTTGTTGGGGATGGAGCGTAAAATGGCGTAAGCGAATAGAAAGTATCATTCAGGTTTAATATGAGGGGGTGTAACGAGGGGGTTGGCAGGGGTAAAGTTATCCGGGTCTCCTAGGAGGTTAGGGAGGAAAAGGGCGAGGGAAATCAGAGTAAGAAGGAATAAAGCAAAGCCTAGTAAGTCTTTGTAGGAGAAATATGGGTGGAACGAGATTTTATCCGTGTTAGAGTTAAGTCCTGTGGGGTTGTTAGAGCCCGTTTCATGGAGAAATATAAGGTGAATTATGGTGGCGGCAGCAATGATGAAAGGGAGGAGGAAGTGGAATGTAAAAAATCGGTTAAGAGTAGCGTTGTCAACAGAAAACCCTCCTCAAACCCACTGGACAAGATTGTTGCCGATATAGGGCACAGCTGATATTAAGTTTGTGATTACGGTAGCGCCTCAGAAGGATATTTGTCCTCAGGGCAGGACGTAGCCGACAAAAGCGGTGGCTATGACAAGCAGAAGGAGGATTACGCCTATATTTCAGGTTTTTTTATTTAAATAAGAGCCGTAGTAAAGGCCTCGGGCAATGTGCAGGTAGATAGCAATGAAGAAGAAAGATGCGCCGTTGGCATGCATGCTTCGAATTAATCAGCCGTAATTTACGTTACGGCAAATGTGGGCAACTGAGGAGAATGCGGTGGTGATGTCTGAAGTGTAATGTATTGCTAGGAAGAGACCGGTCAGAATTTGTACTATTAAAGACAGGCCTAGAAGGGAGCCGAAGTTTCATCAGGCAGAGATATTTGAAGGGGTTGGCAGGTCAATGATGGTATCGTTAGCGATGTTAATAAGAGGGGGAGTTTTGCGTAGGCTGGCCATTAATTTGTTCCTGTAGTTGATCTACAACGGTGGTTTTTCAAGCCATTGGTCCTGGTTAAAATCCTGGTGGGAATAATGACTTATTTAATACTGTTATTACTAATTGGGCTGGTTTTGGGACTTGTAGCAGTTGCTTCCAATCCCTCACCTTATTTTGCTGCTTTAGGGCTGGTTGTGGTATCAGGCATGGGTTGTGGTGTTGTGGTTGTTTGTGGGGGTTCATTTTTGTCTTTGGTGTTATTCCTAATTTATTTGGGAGGGATATTAGTAGTTTTTGCTTATTCTGCGGCTTTGGCTGTAGAGCCATATCCGGAGAGTTTTGGGGATTGGTCTGTGGCAATTTATGGTGGGTCTTATGTAGGAGGTGTGGGGGTAGCTTGTCTGTTTTTATGAGGGGGGTGATTTGAAGAGTCTTGAGTACCTGTGGGTGAGTTGTCTAGCTTGTCTGTGTTTCGGGGGGATATGTCAGGAGTTGCGATCATATACTCGCAGGGTGAGTGGATATTGGTTACTGCTGCATGGGTACTTTTGTTAACGTTGTTTGTTGTGTTGGAACTTACACGGGGGTTGGCTCGAGGGGCGTTACGAGTAGTTAGGTTAACATGCATAGTGTAAGAGTTAATGTTAGTAAAAATAACATTAAAAAGGTCTTAATTAGACCTTTTTGGGTATTACTTGTGGCGGTAATTATAGGGAGGTTAAGTGAGGTGATAGATTTTGGTCCTGTTTTTTTAAGTCATATTGAATCAATTGTTTTAAGAGCAATTTTTTGTCCGAAGATGAGGGATAATTTAGGAGAGGCGAGGTGAATAATTAAGGGGTAAAATCCGAGTATGTTGGAGAATGAGTGGGTAGAGCGTTTGGGATTTAAGGATGTTTGTTTGGAGGTAATAAGGGCTATTTCAAGGGCGATTAATAAGCCGGTCAAGGTAACTGTAAGTGCGGCGAGCTTAAGAGTAAGGGGTATGGTTATAACGGGGGATTTGGTTGGAGTTAGGTTAAATGCAATGATTAGCCCTGCAATTACACTTCCTCAGGCGAGTCGTTTAATGGATTTAATTAGTGAGTTATCATTTTCATTAATGGGGGATAAAGAGTTGAACCGGGGGTGATTCATTGTTACATAATAGATTATACGAAAGCTGTAAATGGCGGTGAATGAGGTTGCCAGAAGTGTTAATACGAGGGCTCAGGCGTTGAGGTAGGAAGTGTTGAGTGCTTCGATGATAGGATCTTTGGAGAAAAATCCGGTTAAAAAAGGGGTTCCTATTAAGGCAAGGCTCCCTAATGTGAGGCAAGAAGATGTGAAAGGTATAAGTTGGTGAGTTCCTCCTATTTTGCGGATGTCTTGTTCGTTGTTGAGGCTGTGGATAATGGAGCCAGAGGAGAGGAAAAGTATAGCTTTAAAGAATGCGTGAGTGCAAATATGGAGAAATGCTAGTTGAGGCATATTAAGTCCGATGGCAATTATTATTAGCCCTAATTGACTTGCTGTTGAGAATGCTACGATCTTTTTGATATCGTTTTGTGTGAGGGCGCAAATAGCGTTAAATAAGGTGGTGAGTGCGCCTAAACATAGACAGAGAGTGAGGATAAAGGGGTTGTTTTCTATTAAGGGGGCTAGACGGATTATTAGGAAAATTCCTGCAACAACTATTGTGCTGGAGTGCAGTAGGGCAGAAACGGGTGTGGGGCCTTCTATGGCTGAGGGGAGTCATGGGTGGAGTCCAAATTGGGCGGATTTTCCTGCTGCTGCCAAGATTAACCCTATAAGGGGGATGGTAAAGTCTTTTTCTTGGGGGGAGCTAAAGATGTTTTGTATTTCTCATGAGTTAAGGTTTATAGCAGTTCATGCTATAAATAAAATTAATCCGAGATCGCCGATTCGGTTGTAAAGCACTGCTTGGAGGGCTGCTGTGTTTGCGTCCGCTCGGCCGTACCATCATCCGATTAAAAGGAAGGATATTATTCCTACGCCCTCTCAGCCAATGAATAACTGGAAAATGTTATTAGCGGTTACTAGGATTATTATGGCAATAAGAAATGTGAGGAGGTATAAAGAAAATTTGTTTGCGTAAGGGTCTGAGTGCATATAGTAGGTGGTGAATTCTAGAATTGATCAAGTGATATATAGGGCTACAGAGGTGAAGATAATGGAATATAAGTCAAATTTAAAACTAATGTTGATGTTGAAGTTGGATGTGCATACTCATGATCAGGAGGTGGCGATAGTTTCGGTTCCTTCGTTAAGGAATAAAAAAAGAGGGAGGAGGCTAATGAAAAACCCTGTTTTAATTAGATTTTTAATGAAAGTAGGGGGCCAGTTGATTGGACGGGAGGTGGGGATAAGTGGTCAGACGAGGGGGGTTCAGAGGAGGGCAAGGATAATAATTAGGCTAGATGTTATTGTTAGGTGGGAGTTCACAGCCCTTGCTTGGATTTGCACCAAGATTTTTGATTCCTAAGACCAAGGGATCGTCTGTTATCCTTCAGGGGCGTAAGTAAGCCTTGGGGTTTAACCAAGGGGGCAAAGATTAGCAGTCTTTGTTGCCTTCGGGCCTTTCTTGGTGGATAAGAGGATTTTAACCTTTATTTTTAGAGCCACAGTCTAAGGTCTTGTTTAAACGATATCTACAAAAAGGGGTTCCTAGCAGGAGTTCGGGTTTGAAAGTGAGGAGGAGTAGTGGGACCAGATGTAGAGTTATAAGGAGATGTTCACGAGAGTGAGATGGCTCTAAAAAGATAAGGTGGTTAGTTAGTGAGCCTCGTTGGGTTGTTAAGAAGAGATAAAGTGAATATGCGGCTGTAATAATAGTTCCGGTGCCGGTTAGGGCGATAGTAAAAGGTGATCAATTAAATGTGGAAGAGATAATTGCTAATTCTCCTACAAGGTTGGGTAAGGGGGGTAAGGCAAGATTGGCTAAGCTGGCAATAAATCATCAGATAGTTATTAATGGGAGAATTATTTGCAAACCTCGGGCGAGTGTAAGTTCACGGCTGTGGGTTCGTTCATAATTGGTGTTAGCTAGGCAGAATAAGGCTGAGGAAGTTAAACCGTGGGCGATTATTAAAATTAGTGCCCCAGAATATCCCCAAGGGGATTGAATGAGGATTCCTGCTACTACTAGGCCTATATGGCTTACTGATGAGTATGCGATGAGGCATTTTAGGTCAGTTTGTCGTAGGCAGTTTGAGGCTGTCATAATAATTCCTCATAAAGCGAGGATCATAAATGGATAGGAAAGTTCTTTGGTGAGGGGTTCTAAGGTACTTATTAAGCGCATTATACCATATCCCCCCAATTTTAAGAGTACTGCAGCTAGAACTATGGAGCCTGCGATTGGTGCTTCTACGTGGGCTTTGGGGAGTCAAAGGTGGACACCGTAGAGAGGCATTTTTACTAAAAAGGCCAGGAGGCATCCGGCTCATCATAATTTAGACCCGTATGATAAGAGGTTAGTGGGGCTGTGGTATTGGATTGTTAAGAGAGAGAGGGTTCCAATGTTGTTTTGTAATAATAAAAGGGCAACTAGTAGTGGTAAGGATCCTATGAGTGTGTAAAATAAAAAATATGTGCCTGCGTTTAGGCGTTCTGCTTGGTTTCCCCAACGAGTAATAATAAAAAGAGTAGGGATTAGTGTGGCTTCAAATGCGACATAAAACATAATTAATTCAGTGGCGCTAAAGGCCAAGATTAGAAGAATTTGTAATGTAATAAGTAGGGTGATGTATGTGCGTTGTTGGTTAATGAGGTATGTGGTTGTGTGGCAGAGTCCGGACGATATAAACCCAGCTTGAGCTGGTCCGGGGTGGACCAACTTGAGCCGGGTTTTTTTGGTGTGGCAGAGCTCGGACGGAATCAGTCCAGCTGGGGTTAATCCAGAGGTGGTTAGTCCGAGTTGGGTTAGTTTGGTTGGGTTCAATCCTGTGTGGATTAATCCCGACAAGATCATTAATGGTAGAAGTCAGCAAGAGAGGATTAGTAGGGGGGTGGATAGTGGGTCAGTGGCTAAAGTTGTGTTAAGGGAGGATCATCCAGTTTCTGATGGTCATTTCACTCATTGGAGGGTGGTTAGTGAAATAATAAGGCTGTGGGTTAGAGTTGATGTTTGTATTCATTTGGGAGGGGTGAGTCAGGTTGTGGGGATTAGTATGATTGTAGGGATTAGGATCTTTAACATTGTAAGATATTAAGGGCTTGAAGGCGATCGGTTCCGTGGGTTCGGGAGGTAGCTACAAGAAGGGCAAGCCCTGCGCTTGCTTCACAGGCTGAGAAAGCGAGGAGTAATATTGGCGAGGGGGAAAAATTAATGGAACTTAATTGTAAGGTTCATAATGAGAGAGCCATATACAGGGAAAGTATTATTCCTTCTAGGCAGAGGAGTGCGGATAATAAATGGGTTCGATGGAATGTTAGTCCTATTAGGCCGAGGATAAAGCTTGTTGAAAAGGCGAAATGTGTGGGTGTCATTAGGCAATCGTGGAGTTAAACCACGTTCTTTTGAGCCGAAATCAAATGTTTATACCTACAACTAATTACCTATTCAGCTCATTCGAGGCCGCCTTGGGCTCATTCATACATCAGGCCAAGAGTAAGAAGAATGAGAACTGTTGATGCTCAAATAAGTGTGGAGGTAGGGGATGCCAGTTGGGTGCTTCAAGGGAGGGGTAGTAAAAGTGCGATTTCTAAATCAAAAAGTAAGAAGAGGATGGCCACTAGGAAAAAGCGGAGTGAGAATGGGGATCGGGCTGAACCAAGGGGGTTGAACCCGCATTCATAAGGGGATAATTTTTCCAGGTCTGGGCTTATTTGAGGGATTCAAAATGCTACAATAATTAAGATAAGGGAGAGTGTTAAGGTGATTGTTAGAATAGCGGTAAATAGGTTCATTATCTTTTTTTGGACTTTAACCAAAATCGAATGATTGGAAGTCATTCATACTGTTTGTACTAAAAAGATATGATCCTCATCAATAAATTGAGGCATAAAGGAATAGTCAGACAACATCTACAAAATGTCAGTATCAGGCAGCAGCTTCGAATCCAAAATGGTGTTCGGATGTGAAGTGATGGCGAATTTGTCGTAGAAGGCATACTGTTAGGAATGTAGATCCAATAATTACGTGTAGTCCGTGGAATCCTGTTGCTACAAAAAAAGTAGTTCCATAAACGCCTTCACTAATTGAGAAAGGAGCTTCGTAATATTCTATGGCTTGGAGGAAGGTGAAGAAAAAGCCCAGAATAATTGTTAGGGTGAGGGCATTGGTTGCTTGTTTACGTTTATTTTTTATAATGCTGTGGTGTGCGGAGGTTACTGTTACTCCAGAGGCTAATAAAACGGCTGTGTTGAGGAGGGGGACTTCAAATGGGTCTAAGGGTAGGATCCCCAAGGGTGGTCAGTATTCACCTAGTTCGGGGGTGGGGGTTAGACTGGAGTGATAAAAGGCTCAGAAGAACCCAAGGAAGAAAAATACTTCTGATGCAATAAATAGAATTATTCCGTAGCGTAAACCTTTTTGAACGATAGGTGAGTGGAGGCCTTGAAAAGTCCCTTCTCGAATAATATCACGTCATCATTGGAGTGTTGTTAGTAGAAGGATAATTAGGCTTAGTATTATTAGTGTGGAGGTGTTGAAGTGGAATCAGATGGCTAAGCCAGATGTTATAAGTAAAGCACCAATTGCTCCTGTAAGGGGCCAAGGGCTTGGGTCAACTATGTGGAATGCATGTGTTTGATGGGCCATTATGTGTTTTCTTGTAGGTATAGGGTAAGTAAGAGCACGAAGACATAAGCTTGGAGTATGGCGACAGCTATTTCAAGGAGGGTTAGGGCTAAGAGCAGAATAATTGTTGAGGCGGTGAGTATAATGTTCATGGGAAGTAAAATTATGGCTGCGGAGGAGATAAGGTGTATCAGTAAATGACCGGCTGTTAGGTTAGCGGCGATACGGACGGCGAGGGCGATAGGGCGAATTAAGAGGCTAATAGACTCAATAATAATTAAGGCTGGGATCAAGAGAGTTGGGGTTCCTTCGGGAAGAAGGTGAGCTAATGAATGGCTGGGGTTATGGCGTGCACCTGTGATTACTGTTATTAATCAGGCAGGAACTGCAAGGCTTAAAGTTAGTGATAGCTGAGTAGTAGGGGTAAAGGTGTAGGGGATTAAGCCTGTTGTATTTATTAAAATAAGGAAGGTGATTAAGGATGTGAATATAAGGGCTCATTTATGGGATGAGGTTTTAAGTGGTAAAAAGAGTTGGTGGGTGGTTAAATTAATAAATCAGGTTTGTAGAGTAAGAAGGGGGTTATTTATTCAGCGGGGGGAGTAAGATAAAATAAGAATTGAAGGGAATATAATGGCTAATGCGATTAGGGGGGCACCATACAGTGAGGGGCTTGAAAATTGGTTAAATAAGCCTAATGCCATTGTCAGGTTGCAGAGGGGGTGTCTAAAGTTGTGAAGTTTAGAGAGAGGGGTTCATTAGGAACTTTGTAAGATATTACTTTAGGGAGCATAAGTGTTGTAAAAACTAATCATGTAAATAGTATGATTCCGAGTCAAGGGGACGGGTCTAGTTGGGGCATGTCGCTAGGGGTGGTAGGGAGTCACCAATCTTTAGCTTAAAAGGCTAATGCTATTGCCCTCTTTAGCTTCTTAGCGGGTCTAATCGGAGGAGGTGGAAGATCAGAGTTCAAAGTCTTCTAAGGGGACTACTTCAACTACAATTGGTATAAAGCTGTGGTAGGCCCCACAAATTTCGGAGCATTGTCCATAGTAAACACCAGGTCAGTAAGGGATGAAGGTTATTTGATTTAGTCGGCCTGGGACAGCGTCTACTTTAACCCCAAAGGAGGGCAGGGTTCAAGCGTGAAGGACATCAGCTGCACTGACTAGTATGCGAATTGGGGATTGTAATGGGACGACTATGTGGTAGTCAGATTCTAGTAAACGGAATTGACCTGGAGTGAGTTCTTCTATTGGAGTTATATAGGAGTCAAATTCGAGGTCTTCATAATCCGTATATTCGTATGACCAGTACCATTGATGCCCCACCGTTTTGATAGTGAGGTGGGGGGTATTAATTTCTTCTATAAAGTAAAGAATTCGTAGAGAAGGCAGGGCGATAATAATTAGGATAAGTGAGGGGAGGATAGTTCAAAGAATTTCTATAACCTGGGAGTCTAATAATAATTTGTTTGTTAGTTTTGCAGAGATTACTACTGCGATAATGTAGAGTACTAGGGCGCTGATAAGAAAAACAGTTGTTATGGCGTGGTCGTGAAAGTGAAGTAGTTCTTCTATTGTAGGGGATGTTGCATCTTGAAAGCCTAATTGGAGAGGTCGGGCCATTAAGATATGTAAGAGTTTAACTTACAATTCTGTCTTGACAAGGCAGTGTAATATTTTACTAATATCTTATGAGGAAGAAAATGGCAGAGTGGTGATGTGAGCGGCTTGAAACCGTTTTACGGGGGTTCGATTCCCTCTTTTCTGGTTAAGTGTGTTGTGTCTGGGTATGAACAGGCTCTTCAAATGTATGGTAGGGAGGAGGGCAGCCGTGGATTCATTCTACGTTAGTGGTAGTTATTTCAACAGATAAGACTTCTCGCTTAGAGGCAAATGCTTCTCAGATGATAAAGAGGAACATAATAACGGCGATTAAAGAAATTAAAGAGCCAATTGAGGAGACAGTGTTTCATAGTGTAAAGGCATCCGGGTAATCTGAGTATCGGCGGGGCATCCCGGCTAGCCCTAGGAAATGTTGAGGAAAGAATGTCAGGTTTACGCCTACGAATATTACGCCGAAATGGATTTTGGTTCATGTACTGTGAAGAGTAAATCCGGTGAATAAGGGGAATCAATAAACAAATCCTGCTATAATAGCAAATACAGCGCCTATGGATAAGACGTAATGGAAGTGGGCTACTACGTAGTATGTGTCATGAAGGATAATATCAAGGGAGGAGTTAGCTAGCACAATCCCTGTTAGGCCTCCGACTGTAAATAGGAAAATAAAGCCAAGAGCCCATAATAAGGGAGTGTCTCATTTGATTACACTTCCGTGGAGAGTAGCTAGTCAGCTAAAAACTTTAACCCCGGTGGGGATGGCAATAATTATTGTGGCGGAAGTGAAGTATGCTCGAGTATCCACGTCTATGCCTACTGTAAATATATGGTGTGCTCATACAATAAAACCTAAAAGTCCAATTGCTATTATTGCCCAAATTATGCCTATGTAGCCAAAAGGTTCTTTTTTTGCTGAATAATAAGCTACGATGTGGGAGATTATTCCAAACCCTGGGAGGATTAGAATATAGACCTCGGGGTGGCCGAAGAATCAAAATAAATGTTGGTAAAGGATTGGGTCTCCTCCTCCTGCGGGGTCAAAAAATGTGGTGTTAAGATTACGATCTGTAAGAAGTATGGTGATTGCAGCCGCTAGAACTGGCAGGGAGAGCAAGAGTAGTACGGCAGTGACTAATACTGCTCAAACAAATAAAGGTGTTTGGTATTGTGAGACGGACAGGGGCTTTATGTTGATGGCGGTGGTGATAAAGTTGATCGCCCCCAGAATAGAGGAAACACCAGCTAAGTGGAGGGAGAAGATGGTTAGATCTACTGATGTCCCTGCGTGGGCGAGGTTGGCGGCTAAAGGGGGGTACACTGTTCAGCCCGTCCCTGCTCCTATTTCCACTGCTGAGGAGGCTAGCAGGAGAAGGAAGGATGGAGGAAGGAGTCAGAAGCTCATATTATTTATTCGAGGAAAGGCTATATCTGGGGCCCCAATTATTAAGGGTACTAATCAGTTGCCGAAGCCTCCGATCATAAGGGGTATTACTATAAAAAAGATTATTACGAATGCGTGGGCTGTTACAATTACGTTGTAGATCTGGTCATCACCCAGTAAAGCGCCGGGTTGGCTAAGTTCTGCCCGAATGAGGAGGCTTAGGGCGGTGCCCACCATGCCGGCTCATGCGCCGAATACTAAGTAGAGGGTGCCGATATCTTTGTGATTCGTTGAGAAGAATCAGCGAGGGATTGCCACAGATAGGATGGCTGAGTAAGCGGTGGATTGTAAACCCACATACAGGGGTTTGAGTCCCTTTCTTATCAGGCCCTGAGGTGTACGACATATTAGATTGCAAATCTTGAGTAGCGAATTAACGTTTGCCGGGGCTTTCCCCCGCCTTCGCCTTTTTAAAGGCGGGGGAAAGTAGAAAGATGCTCACTGGTTTGAGCGCTTAGCTGTTAACTAAGAATTTGTAGGATCGAGGCCTACCTTTCTAGATAAGGTTTTAGCTTAATTAAAGTGTCTGTTTTGCATGCAGAAGATGTGAGTTAGTGTCTTGCAGGTCTTAGTAAAGGTTAGGAGATTTTCACTTCTGTTTAGGGCTTTGAAGGCCCTTAGTTTAAATGTTAACTTAAACCTTTATGTCTTAGTATTAGGGCGGCTATAGTAGGGAGTAAGGGTAGAAGTGTAATTGATGAAATAAGTGTGATGCTCAAAGGAAGTGTGGAGTAGGTGGTTTGAAAACGCCAAGGGGCGAGGTTTAGGGTATTATTAGGAGATATTGTAAGTGTTATTGCATATGATAAACGAAGGTAGAAGTAAAGGCTTAAGAGGGTAGATAAGGCTATGATGGTTGCAAGGGGTATTAAATCTTGTTTTGTTAATTCTTGAAGGATTAATCATTTTGGGCCGAAGCCTGTTAGTGGGGGTAGGCCCCCTAGGGATAGTATAATTAGGGGGGTTAGGGCTGTTAAGGTTGGGAATTTGAATCAAGAGGTAGTAAGTGTGTTGATAGAGGTTGAATTGTTAATATTAAATAAGGAGAAGACTGCGGATGTTATTAGGATATATGTTAGTAAGGCGATTAGTGTTAGGGAGGGGGAGTATTGAAGGATTAGTACTATCCATCCGAGGTGGGCAATGGATGAGTAGGCCAGGATTTTTCGGAGTTGGTTTTGGTTTAAACCGCCTCAGCCCCCGATTAGTGTAGAGAGGATTGCTATGGTGGAGAGGATAAATGAGTTTTGTGAGGACATTTGTATTAGTAGGGCGAAGGGGGCAAGTTTTTGTCAAGTTGATAGGATTAGGCCGGTGGTTAAGTCAAGTCCTTGGAGGACTTCAGGCAATCAGGTGTGGAGAGGGGCTAGACCTACTTTTAGTGCGAGTGCTAAGGTAATAAGTGTTAATGGTAAGGGGTGGGAGATTTCGTTAATAGTCCACTGTCCTGTAAACCAGGCATTCATTGAACTGGCAAAAAGAATTACGGCTGCTGCAGTGGCTTGAGTGAGAAAGTATTTGGTTGAGGCTTCTACTGAGCGGGGGTGATGGTGTTGTGCTATTAAAGGGATGATGGCTAGTGTGTTAATCTCTAAGCCTATTCATGCTAGTAATCAGTGGGAACTTATGAATGTGATTGTGGTACCTAGTCCCAGCCCGAGAAGGAGGGTGGAAAGAATGTAGGGGTTCATTGGTGAGGGGAGGGTTGTAACCTACGTTTTTGGGGTATGGGCCCAAGAGCTTGTTTAGCTGACCTTACCGTTAGAAGGTGGTGTAATGAAGCACTGAGAGTTTTGATCTCTTTAGTGGAGGTTCGAATCCTCTTTTTCTAAGGAAATGGGAGGACTTTAACCTCCGTCTATTACTCTATCAAAGTAGTCCTTAATATTCGGGCACAGTTCCTATAATTGTGGCGGGAATCCTGCTATTGCAGTAGGAAGGGATAAGTGTCAGATAATTAGGGCGAGGGTTAGAGGTAAAAAATTTTTCCAGATAAGGTGTATTAATTGGTCGTAACGAAATCGGGGGTATGATGCTCGAATTCACAGGAATATCATAGAGAGAATTATTGTTTTTAATATTAGGCTGGAGGAGGCTAGTAAATTAATAAAGGGGATAAGGGGTTGGCAGGCTCCAAGGAAAAGAATGGTTGATAAGGTATTTATTAGTAGGATGTTGGCGTATTCAGCGAGGAAAAATAGGGCGAATGGACCTCCTGCATATTCAACATTAAACCCGGAGACTAATTCTGATTCGCCCTCTGTTAGGTCGAAAGGTGCTCGGTTTGTTTCAGCTAAGGTTGAGATGTATCATATTGCTGCCAAGGGTCAGGCAGGGATTACTAATCAAACACTTTCTTGTGTTGTATTAAAGGTTTGTAGGGTGAAATTACCGGTGAAGATAATGCATGCTAATAGGATCAGACCAAGGCTAACTTCATATGAAATAGTTTGGGCTACGGCCCGAAGGGCCCCGATTAGTGCGTATTTTGAATTTGATGCTCAGCCTGAGCCGAGAATGGAGTACACAGCCAGGCTGGATAATGCTATAATGAATAGGATACTCAGGTTTAAGTTAACAACAGGATGGGGTATAGGGAGGGGAGCTCATAATGTGAGAGCTAAGGTGAGTGCAAGGATTGGGGTGACTAAGAAGAGGAGGGGTGAAGCAGTAGAGGGGCGGACGGGTTCTTTAATAAAGAGTTTTAGGCCGTCAGCGATTGGTTGTAATAGGCCGTAAGGCCCTACAATGTTGGGTCCTTTTCGAAGTTGCATGTATCCAAGAATTTTGCGTTCAAGTAAAGTTAGAAATGCAACAGCGAGGAGGATTGGTACAATGTAGATTAAGGGGTTGGCGATATGTGTAAGTAATGTATCTATCATAGTTGGGGAGAGGGGTTGAACCTCTGTCGAAAGGGCTTAGGCCTTTTGCATTGTCCGGACTCTGCCACACCAACAATCGTTATTTTCGATCCATAGGTATGCTCTGTTACCTAATTTAGTTGTTTCATTGGGTTAGAGCAGGGCTTATTTAAAACAGGGGCCCTTTCTTCTTGGTCCTTTCGTACAAAAGAAGAACATAGCATAGATAGAAACTGACCTGGATTACTCCGGTCTGAACTCAGATCGCGTAGGACTTTAATCGTTGAACAAACGAACCCTTAATAGCTGCTGCACCATTAGGATGTCCTGATCCAACATCGAGGTCGTAAACCCTCTTGTCGATAGGGACTCTTGAAGAGGATTGCGCTGTTATCCCCGGGGTAACTTGGTTCGTTGATCGGCTTGCCGGATCATATGGCCAAATATTTTGGTGCTTAGAGCTGGTGCTCTTGGCTAAAAGGGTTATTTTATTCTTCACGGGGGGTTTATTTTACCCCGCGGTCGCCCCAACCGAAGACATTCAGGAGAGTTTTGTTTAGTTTGATTCTTTATTAGGAGGTTATTAACACAAATCAGCTGCTTATCTAAAGCTCCACGGGGTCTTCTCGTCTTATGTTAGTATCCCCGCTTCTGCACGGGGAGATCAATTTCATTGACAAAGGAAAGGAGACAGTTAAGCCCTCGTTGTGCCGTTCATACAGGTCTCTATTTAAAAGACAAGTGATTGTGCTACCTTTGCACGGTCAAAATACCGCGGCCGTTGAACATAGTCACAGGGCAGGCGGGACCTCTTATATTTATTATGCAAGAGGCGATGTTTTTGGTAAACAGGCGAGGCTTAGTGGGTTTGCCGAGTTCCTTCTTTTCCTTTTGGTCTTTCCTTGAGGGCACTCCGGTGTAGGGTTAACGGGCTTGTTTTGGTGGGTTTCCTTGTTTTATTGTTTTGCATTCCCCTCTGATTTGGGGGCCGTTAGTTTTCGGTGCGGGTTCGATCCGAGTTACACTTGTGGAAGGAGAGATTTTAGTTCTCTTATTACTCATATTAGCATTGTAGTTTCCAGGGGTGGTGGAATAGCCTGATATAGTTAGGGGTGTAAGAGGTTTTATCGGGATAAGGGGAGTGGTTGTGCTTGAGCTTTAACGCTTTCTTTAAAGGTGGCTGCTTTTAGGCCTACTAAGGCATATGGTTTTATTAGTATGATCTTTAGCCTCCTGAATGAAGTTGTATCTTGTGTCAAAAGGGCTGTACCTCTTTTGACTAACTCTAATTTCTCGTGTAGTCGTGAGTATGTGGTTTAGGGAGGGATTAGGCTGAACTTCTATCCATTTCTCAGGCAACCAGCTATAACTAAGTTCGGTTGGCTTGTCACCTCTACTCGGAGTTCTTCCCAGTCTTTTGCTACAGACATGGGTTGGCCCTATAGGCTGTCTCGGAGTAGCTCACTTAGTTTCGGGGGTTCAAACTTAAGTTCGCTTTGCTTGGTGGGTACTTGCTAAATCCTGATGCAAAAGGTACGAGGGGGTATCTCTGCTTTTAATAACTTGTTGGATTATTTCACTTCTTTTTCAGCGTTCCCTTACGGTACTTTATTTGTAGCTCTTGATTCCTTTTCTATCTCCTATACTTAGGGGGATAAATGGTTTATGGGGTGGGGTTAGGGTATTAAAATTTATTGATATTTATTGTTAGAGAGAGGGAGTGGGCTAGCTTTTAGGTAATCAGATCAGTCCAACTTGCATGGACAATTTCTCAGTGTAGGGGAGATGCTTTACTATTTAGCTATGATCTGTATTCCAAGTACACCTTCCGGTACACTTACCATGTTACGACTTGCCTCCCCTTAATGGGTTTTTATGTTTTATTTAATTTGGGTTATAAGGGTAGGGGAGAGTGACGGGCGGTGTGTGCGCGCTTCAGTGCCGTATTCAGAAGGACACTCTATTTCCTTCTTACTGCTAAATCCTCCTTCATATTTGTGTTTCAACAAATTTTTCGTTGTACGTTAAATTAACGAATGTAGCCCATTTCTTCCCTCTCATGTGCTACACCTTGACCTGACGTTTTGAGTTAAACTAGTTTTGCTCACTTTGGGTCCTTTGAAGGGTAAGCTGACGACGGCGGTATATAAGCGGATGGGGCGAGAGAGGGTGAGGTTTAACGAGGATTATCGGTTCTAGAACAGGCTCCTCTAGATGGGTATAAAGCACCGCCAAGTCCTTTGGGTTTTAAGCTGATGCTTGTAGTCCCCTGGCGGGTGAGAGTAAAATACATCAATGTTTACGGCTATGCATAATGGGGTATCTAATCCCAGTTTGTTCCATAGCTTTCGTGGAGTCAAAAGTTTAAAGTTACTTTCGTAAAGGGTTTCATATGTTCGTTTGCGTATAACGGCTTTGAAGATGTTTAACTTTAGTTTTCAATTTCTTAACCACCCTTTGTGCCGAAACCTATCAACTTGGGCCTCTCGTATAACCGCGGTGGCTGGCACGAGTTTTACCGGCCCTGTCAGCTTTAATTAAATCAAGTTTTCACTTATGGTTTAATGTTTATCACTGCTGAGTTCCCTTAGGGGTGTGGCTGAGCAAGGTGTTGTGGGCTACATTGTGTGCCTGATACCAGCTCCCAAACTGCAATAAGAAAGTTAGGGGCATTCTCACGGGTGTGCGGATACTTGCATGTGTAATTTTAGCTAGAGGTGATGGTAAAATCAGGACTAAGTTTTTGTGCTTCCGGAATGTTTTAAGATTCATTTTAACATCTTCAGTGTTATGTTTTATTTAAACTACAATAGCATATTTAATTTGAGGCTGCATTGGTGAGGGGAATAGATGTGAATATTGAAAGGATGGTTTATTGTATACTAGTGGATAGATGGGGGGAATTATACGTAGATATGTGGTGTATGTTGCATGTATTACATGTCCTTAAGATATCATACATGTTATGGGCGTATCGCATATATACTATTTATGGTATGTACGTTAGGGATTATGTATGTTATTATCTCATGTATAAGCTTAATGTGTGTTATGCCTTTCATATTTTGTATATTTTATAAGTACAATGTATTTTACATGTTTATGGCCCTAATATTTAATATATTATGTTTGTTACATATCTTATGTGTTACGGCCCTCTGTGTGTTGTGTGTGGTAGGTTATATGTTCTTGTATGATATGCACATATAATAGATACACACACATATATATACACACACATATTTGTTATAAATATATGTGGTTCATTGTTTATTCTTTGCATTTTACAGGCTTTGTGTGTGCTACAAATTTTACATGTTTATAAACTCCTTACATTTTATACATTTATACATTTTGCTTGTGTATGTGTTTTATGTATTGTAAGCCCCTTATGTTTCACACATAATACTTTTCGTGTATTTTGTATGTATAGGAGGCCCCTCAATATGTTATATACTTGCGAGCAATATAAATGTACAATATAAAAGAATATATGAATTATGTTGTGAGAAGAAAGTTAGTGAGAAAAATTTTTCAGCTAAAGAGGTTTTAGAATGTTTTGTGTTGATCGAACATCATTCGTGTGGTGCAGTATAATACTTGTAATGTTTGTTTGTTGTTCAGGGAAATTAAAGGGGAACAAATAGTTTACTAAACGTTTGACGTTTGTTGCTGGCTTAGCAGTTTTAGGTCTTTGGCTTTGTTCAAGTGGTGGTGGATCGTAAATTTGTTCGTTTCGTTGTTCGTTCGTTGTTCGTTCGTTGTTTGTTCCAGTGCAAATTTAAAGGCTAACAAATAAAATTTGTTAAACGTTTCAGTCTGGGTTTTCCTGTTTCCGGGGGGTTTGCAGGAGTGTTAGTAACTCAGGACTGAAGGGGGGTAAGGGGGGTTTGACGACGCAAAAAACAGTGGGGGCAACCGAGAACGATCAAAAGTGGAAGGTAACATTATGCTCTTGATATTAAGTAATGTGGTTCTTATGTAATGTCTTTCCAACATGCAGTACATTACGCGCTGCAAGATAAATGTTCAACCGTGTTAGTTAATACCGTGCGCACTCTGAAATGTCAAGTGAAAGGAAAAAAAAAAAAGAACCAACCGCCCCTGTGGAGTGAACGCCCGGCTTGGTGGGTAACGAGTCGTATGATTACCTCCATTAACTTATGTAAGCGTCGATGAAAGTGGGAGGAATAATATAAACCAATGTTCCTGAAGTAGGAGCCAAATGCCAGGAATAATTCACCTTTTAGGTAGCTACCCCCACAATAGAAGTTCCTGACCATCAATAATAATTAGCATTAAGGAATAAAGAGGTAGGTAGGTTCTTACTGCATCGGTTATTTAATTGGTTAGTTAATTGAGTCCTGTTCTATCATTGGTTCTCGAAATTAGAGGTAATTAGTCGATTGCCCAGTACTACTCCGACATTTACACAAAAACATAATATGGTTTATGTCCTGTTTTTAGCTATGTGTATTAGTTCTATGGTTCATATAAATTAATGGTTATAATACATATAATGACCTGAAAAATTACTTAATATAGTTAAAATAAATGAGTGCATATATACATATATGCACTCAGAAAATATTTTAACGCAGAAATTTGGCTTTGGGAGCCAAAAGTGGGAGTTCAACCCTCCTTTTTCTGAGCACAAAGGAGGAATTTAACCTCCGCTTCCGGTTTACAACGCCGGCGTTCTGTTCTGAACTACAAGTGCAAGTTCATTTTATGATGCCGTTTTCTGTTCGGCCAATTATTGGGGTAAAGATAAGGAAAATAAGGAAATAGATTACGGAGGCTAATTGGCCGATAATAATGTAGGGGGGTTCTACAGGTATTCCTCCGATTCAGGTTAGGACAACAATATCTATAGTCAGGGCCCAGAATAGGAGTTGGCTGAGGGGGCGAAAAGTGAGTCCTCGTTGTTTTGAGGTGTGAAGGATGGGGACTGCCAGGAGAATAAGGATAGAGAGGAGAAGTGCTAGTACTCCCCCCAATTTGTTGGGGATGGAGCGTAAAATGGCGTAAGCGAATAGAAAGTATCATTCAGGTTTAATATGAGGGGGTGTAACGAGGGGGTTGGCAGGGGTAAAGTTATCCGGGTCTCCTAGGAGGTTAGGGAGGAAAAGGGCGAGGGAAATCAGAGTAAGAAGGAATAAAGCAAAGCCTAGTAAGTCTTTGTAGGAGAAATATGGGTGGAACGAGATTTTATCCGTGTTAGAGTTAAGTCCTGTGGGGTTGTTAGAGCCCGTTTCATGGAGAAATATAAGGTGAATTATGGTGGCGGCAGCAATGATGAAAGGGAGGAGGAAGTGGAATGTAAAAAATCGGTTAAGAGTAGCGTTGTCAACAGAAAACCCTCCTCAAACCCACTGGACAAGATTGTTGCCGATATAGGGCACAGCTGATATTAAGTTTGTGATTACGGTAGCGCCTCAGAAGGATATTTGTCCTCAGGGCAGGACGTAGCCGACAAAAGCGGTGGCTATGACAAGCAGAAGGAGGATTACGCCTATATTTCAGGTTTTTTTATTTAAATAAGAGCCGTAGTAAAGGCCTCGGGCAATGTGCAGGTAGATAGCAATGAAGAAGAAAGATGCGCCGTTGGCATGCATGCTTCGAATTAATCAGCCGTAATTTACGTTACGGCAAATGTGGGCAACTGAGGAGAATGCGGTGGTGATGTCTGAAGTGTAATGTATTGCTAGGAAGAGACCGGTCAGAATTTGTACTATTAAAGACAGGCCTAGAAGGGAGCCGAAGTTTCATCAGGCAGAGATATTTGAAGGGGTTGGCAGGTCAATGATGGTATCGTTAGCGATGTTAATAAGAGGGGGAGTTTTGCGTAGGCTGGCCATTAATTTGTTCCTGTAGTTGATCTACAACGGTGGTTTTTCAAGCCATTGGTCCTGGTTAAAATCCTGGTGGGAATAATGACTTATTTAATACTGTTATTACTAATTGGGCTGGTTTTGGGACTTGTAGCAGTTGCTTCCAATCCCTCACCTTATTTTGCTGCTTTAGGGCTGGTTGTGGTATCAGGCATGGGTTGTGGTGTTGTGGTTGTTTGTGGGGGTTCATTTTTGTCTTTGGTGTTATTCCTAATTTATTTGGGAGGGATATTAGTAGTTTTTGCTTATTCTGCGGCTTTGGCTGTAGAGCCATATCCGGAGAGTTTTGGGGATTGGTCTGTGGCAATTTATGGTGGGTCTTATGTAGGAGGTGTGGGGGTAGCTTGTCTGTTTTTATGAGGGGGGTGATTTGAAGAGTCTTGAGTACCTGTGGGTGAGTTGTCTAGCTTGTCTGTGTTTCGGGGGGATATGTCAGGAGTTGCGATCATATACTCGCAGGGTGAGTGGATATTGGTTACTGCTGCATGGGTACTTTTGTTAACGTTGTTTGTTGTGTTGGAACTTACACGGGGGTTGGCTCGAGGGGCGTTACGAGTAGTTAGGTTAACATGCATAGTGTAAGAGTTAATGTTAGTAAAAATAACATTAAAAAGGTCTTAATTAGACCTTTTTGGGTATTACTTGTGGCGGTAATTATAGGGAGGTTAAGTGAGGTGATAGATTTTGGTCCTGTTTTTTTAAGTCATATTGAATCAATTGTTTTAAGAGCAATTTTTTGTCCGAAGATGAGGGATAATTTAGGAGAGGCGAGGTGAATAATTAAGGGGTAAAATCCGAGTATGTTGGAGAATGAGTGGGTAGAGCGTTTGGGATTTAAGGATGTTTGTTTGGAGGTAATAAGGGCTATTTCAAGGGCGATTAATAAGCCGGTCAAGGTAACTGTAAGTGCGGCGAGCTTAAGAGTAAGGGGTATGGTTATAACGGGGGATTTGGTTGGAGTTAGGTTAAATGCAATGATTAGCCCTGCAATTACACTTCCTCAGGCGAGTCGTTTAATGGATTTAATTAGTGAGTTATCATTTTCATTAATGGGGGATAAAGAGTTGAACCGGGGGTGATTCATTGTTACATAATAGATTATACGAAAGCTGTAAATGGCGGTGAATGAGGTTGCCAGAAGTGTTAATACGAGGGCTCAGGCGTTGAGGTAGGAAGTGTTGAGTGCTTCGATGATAGGATCTTTGGAGAAAAATCCGGTTAAAAAAGGGGTTCCTATTAAGGCAAGGCTCCCTAATGTGAGGCAAGAAGATGTGAAAGGTATAAGTTGGTGAGTTCCTCCTATTTTGCGGATGTCTTGTTCGTTGTTGAGGCTGTGGATAATGGAGCCAGAGGAGAGGAAAAGTATAGCTTTAAAGAATGCGTGAGTACAAATATGGAGAAATGCTAGTTGAGGCATATTAAGTCCGATGGCAATTATTATTAGCCCTAATTGACTTGCTGTTGAGAATGCTACGATCTTTTTGATATCGTTTTGTGTGAGGGCGCAAATAGCGTTAAATAAGGTGGTGAGTGCGCCTAAACATAGACAGAGAGTGAGGATAAAGGGGTTGTTTTCTATTAAGGGGGCTAGACGGATTATTAGGAAAATTCCTGCAACAACTATTGTGCTGGAGTGCAGTAGGGCAGAAACGGGTGTGGGGCCTTCTATGGCTGAGGGGAGTCATGGGTGGAGTCCAAATTGGGCGGATTTTCCTGCTGCTGCCAAGATTAACCCTATAAGGGGGATGGTAAAGTCTTTTTCTTGGGGGGAGCTAAAGATGTTTTGTATTTCTCATGAGTTAAGGTTTATAGCAGTTCATGCTATAAATAAAATTAATCCGAGATCGCCGATTCGGTTGTAAAGCACTGCTTGGAGGGCTGCTGTGTTTGCGTCCGCTCGGCCGTACCATCATCCGATTAAAAGGAAGGATATTATTCCTACGCCCTCTCAGCCAATGAATAACTGGAAAATGTTATTAGCGGTTACTAGGATTATTATGGCAATAAGAAATGTGAGGAGGTATAAAGAAAATTTGTTTGCGTAAGGGTCTGAGTGCATATAGTAGGTGGTGAATTCTAGAATTGATCAAGTGATATATAGGGCTACAGAGGTGAAGATAATGGAATATAAGTCAAATTTAAAACTAATGTTGATGTTGAAGTTGGATGTGCATACTCATGATCAGGAGGTGGCGATAGTTTCGGTTCCTTCGTTAAGGAATAAAAAAAGAGGGAGGAGGCTAATGAAAAACCCTGTTTTAATTAGATTTTTAATGAAAGTAGGGGGCCAGTTGATTGGACGGGAGGTGGGGATAAGTGGTCAGACGAGGGGGGTTCAGAGGAGGGCAAGGATAATAATTAGGCTAGATGTTATTGTTAGGTGGGAGTTCACAGCCCTTGCTTGGATTTGCACCAAGATTTTTGATTCCTAAGACCAAGGGATCGTCTGTTATCCTTCAGGGGCGTAAGTAAGCCTTGGGGTTTAACCAAGGGGGCAAAGATTAGCAGTCTTTGTTGCCTTCGGGCCTTTCTTGGTGGATAAGAGGATTTTAACCTTTATTTTTAGAGCCACAGTCTAAGGTCTTGTTTAAACGATATCTACAAAAAGGGGTTCCTAGCAGGAGTTCGGGTTTGAAAGTGAGGAGGAGTAGTGGGACCAGATGTAGAGTTATAAGGAGATGTTCACGAGAGTGAGATGGCTCTAAAAAGATAAGGTGGTTAGTTAGTGAGCCTCGTTGGGTTGTTAAGAAGAGATAAAGTGAATATGCGGCTGTAATAATAGTTCCGGTGCCGGTTAGGGCGATAGTAAAAGGTGATCAATTAAATGTGGAAGAGATAATTGCTAATTCTCCTACAAGGTTGGGTAAGGGGGGTAAGGCAAGATTGGCTAAGCTGGCAATAAATCATCAGATAGTTATTAATGGGAGAATTATTTGCAAACCTCGGGCGAGTGTAAGTTCACGGCTGTGGGTTCGTTCATAATTGGTGTTAGCTAGGCAGAATAAGGCTGAGGAAGTTAAACCGTGGGCGATTATTAAAATTAGTGCCCCAGAATATCCCCAAGGGGATTGAATGAGGATTCCTGCTACTACTAGGCCTATATGGCTTACTGATGAGTATGCGATGAGGCATTTTAGGTCAGTTTGTCGTAGGCAGTTTGAGGCTGTCATAATAATTCCTCATAAAGCGAGGATCATAAATGGATAGGAAAGTTCTTTGGTGAGGGGTTCTAAGGTACTTATTAAGCGCATTATACCATATCCCCCCAATTTTAAGAGTACTGCAGCTAGAACTATGGAGCCTGCGATTGGTGCTTCTACGTGGGCTTTGGGGAGTCAAAGGTGGACACCGTAGAGAGGCATTTTTACTAAAAAGGCCAGGAGGCATCCGGCTCATCATAATTTAGACCCGTATGATAAGAGGTTGGTGGGGCTGTGGTATTGGATTGTTAAGAGAGAGAGGGTTCCAATGTTGTTTTGTAATAATAAAAGGGCAACTAGTAGTGGTAAGGATCCTATGAGTGTGTAAAATAAAAAATATGTGCCTGCGTTTAGGCGTTCTGCTTGGTTTCCCCAACGAGTAATAATAAAAAGAGTAGGGATTAGTGTGGCTTCAAATGCGACATAAAACATAATTAATTCAGTGGCGCTAAAGGCCAAGATTAGAAGAATTTGTAATGTAATAAGTAGGGTGATGTATGTGCGTTGTTGGTTAATGAGGTATGTGGTTGTGTGGCAGAGTCCGGACGATATAAACCCAGCTTGAGCTGGTCCGGGGTGGACCAACTTGAGCCGGGTTTTTTTGGTGTGGCAGAGCTCGGACGGAATCAGTCCAGCTGGGGTTAATCCAGAGGTGGTTAGTCCGAGTTGGGTTAGTTTGGTTGGGTTCAATCCTGTGTGGATTAATCCCGACAAGATCATTAATGGTAGAAGTCAGCAAGAGAGGATTAGTAGGGGGGTGGATAGTGGGTCAGTGGCTAAAGTTGTGTTAAGGGAGGATCATCCAGTTTCTGATGGTCATTTCACTCATTGGAGGGTGGTTAGTGAAATAATAAGGCTGTGGGTTAGAGTTGATGTTTGTATTCATTTGGGAGGGGTGAGTCAGGTTGTGGGGATTAGTATGATTGTAGGGATTAGGATCTTTAACATTGTAAGATATTAAGGGCTTGAAGGCGATCGGTTCCGTGGGTTCGGGAGGTAGCTACAAGAAGGGCAAGCCCTGCGCTTGCTTCACAGGCTGAGAAAGCGAGGAGTAATATTGGCGAGGGGGAAAAATTAATGGAACTTAATTGTAAGGTTCATAATGAGAGAGCCATATACAGGGAAAGTATTATTCCTTCTAGGCAGAGGAGTGCGGATAATAAATGGGTTCGATGGAATGTTAGTCCTATTAGGCCGAGGATAAAGCTTGTTGAAAAGGCGAAATGTGTGGGTGTCATTAGGCAATCGTGGAGTTAAACCACGTTCTTTTGAGCCGAAATCAAATGTTTATACCTACAACTAATTACCTATTCAGCTCATTCGAGGCCGCCTTGGGCTCATTCATACATCAGGCCAAGAGTAAGAAGAATGAGAACTGTTGATGCTCAAATAAGTGTGGAGGTAGGGGATGCCAGTTGGGTGCTTCAAGGGAGGGGTAGTAAAAGTGCGATTTCTAAATCAAAAAGTAAGAAGAGGATGGCCACTAGGAAAAAGCGGAGTGAGAATGGGGATCGGGCTGAACCAAGGGGGTTGAACCCGCATTCATAAGGGGATAATTTTTCCAGGTCTGGGCTTATTTGAGGGATTCAAAATGCTACAATAATTAAGATAAGGGAGAGTGTTAAGGTGATTGTTAGAATAGCGGTAAATAGGTTCATTATCTTTTTTTGGACTTTAACCAAAATCGAATGATTGGAAGTCATTCATACTGTTTGTACTAAAAAGATATGATCCTCATCAATAAATTGAGGCATAAAGGAATAGTCAGACAACATCTACAAAATGTCAGTATCAGGCAGCAGCTTCGAATCCAAAATGGTGTTCGGATGTGAAGTGATGGCGAATTTGTCGTAGAAGGCATACTGTTAGGAATGTAGATCCAATAATTACGTGTAGTCCGTGGAATCCTGTTGCTACAAAAAAAGTAGTTCCATAAACGCCTTCACTAATTGAGAAAGGAGCTTCGTAATATTCTATGGCTTGGAGGAAGGTGAAGAAAAAGCCCAGAATAATTGTTAGGGTGAGGGCATTGGTTGCTTGTTTACGTTTATTTTTTATAATGCTGTGGTGTGCGGAGGTTACTGTTACTCCAGAGGCTAATAAAACGGCTGTGTTGAGGAGGGGGACTTCAAATGGGTCTAAGGGTAGGATCCCCAAGGGTGGTCAGTATTCACCTAGTTCGGGGGTGGGGGTTAGACTGGAGTGATAAAAGGCTCAGAAGAACCCAAGGAAGAAAAATACTTCTGATGCAATAAATAGAATTATTCCGTAGCGTAAACCTTTTTGAACGATAGGTGAGTGGAGGCCTTGAAAAGTCCCTTCTCGAATAATATCACGTCATCATTGGAGTGTTGTTAGTAGAAGGATAATTAGGCTTAGTATTATTAGTGTGGAGGTGTTGAAGTGGAATCAGATGGCTAAGCCAGATGTTATAAGTAAAGCACCAATTGCTCCTGTAAGGGGCCAAGGGCTTGGGTCAACTATGTGGAATGCATGTGTTTGATGGGCCATTATGTGTTTTCTTGTAGGTATAGGGTAAGTAAGAGCACGAAGACATAAGCTTGGAGTATGGCGACAGCTATTTCAAGGAGGGTTAGGGCTAAGAGCAGAATAATTGTTGAGGCGGTGAGTATAATGTTCATGGGAAGTAAAATTATGGCTGCGGAGGAGATAAGGTGTATCAGTAAATGACCGGCTGTTAGGTTAGCGGCGATACGGACGGCGAGGGCGATAGGGCGAATTAAGAGGCTAATAGACTCAATAATAATTAAGGCTGGGATCAAGAGAGTTGGGGTTCCTTCGGGAAGAAGGTGAGCTAATGAATGGCTGGGGTTATGGCGTGCACCTGTGATTACTGTTATTAATCAGGCAGGAACTGCAAGGCTTAAAGTTAGTGATAGCTGAGTAGTAGGGGTAAAGGTGTAGGGGATTAAGCCTGTTGTATTTATTAAAATAAGGAAGGTGATTAAGGATGTGAATATAAGGGCTCATTTATGGGATGAGGTTTTAAGTGGTAAAAAGAGTTGGTGGGTGGTTAAATTAATAAATCAGGTTTGTAGAGTAAGAAGGGGGTTATTTATTCAGCGGGGGGAGTAAGATAAAATAAGAATTGAAGGGAATATAATGGCTAATGCGATTAGGGGGGCACCATACAGTGAGGGGCTTGAAAATTGGTTAAATAAGCCTAATGCCATTGTCAGGTTGCAGAGGGGGTGTCTAAAGTTGTGAAGTTTAGAGAGAGGGGTTCATTAGGAACTTTGTAAGATATTACTTTAGGGAGCATAAGTGTTGTAAAAACTAATCATGTAAATAGTATGATTCCGAGTCAAGGGGACGGGTCTAGTTGGGGCATGTCGCTAGGGGTGGTAGGGAGTCACCAATCTTTAGCTTAAAAGGCTAATGCTATTGCCCTCTTTAGCTTCTTAGCGGGTCTAATCGGAGGAGGTGGAAGATCAGAGTTCAAAGTCTTCTAAGGGGACTACTTCAACTACAATTGGTATAAAGCTGTGGTAGGCCCCACAAATTTCGGAGCATTGTCCATAGTAAACACCAGGTCAGTAAGGGATGAAGGTTATTTGATTTAGTCGGCCTGGGACAGCGTCTACTTTAACCCCAAAGGAGGGCAGGGTTCAAGCGTGAAGGACATCAGCTGCACTGACTAGTATGCGAATTGGGGATTGTAATGGGACGACTATGTGGTAGTCAGATTCTAGTAAACGGAATTGACCTGGAGTGAGTTCTTCTATTGGAGTTATATAGGAGTCAAATTCGAGGTCTTCATAATCCGTATATTCGTATGACCAGTACCATTGATGCCCCACCGTTTTGATAGTGAGGTGGGGGGTATTAATTTCTTCTATAAAGTAAAGAATTCGTAGAGAAGGCAGGGCGATAATAATTAGGATAAGTGAGGGGAGGATAGTTCAAAGAATTTCTATAACCTGGGAGTCTAATAATAATTTGTTTGTTAGTTTTGCAGAGATTACTACTGCGATAATGTAGAGTACTAGGGCGCTGATAAGAAAAACAGTTGTTATGGCGTGGTCGTGAAAGTGAAGTAGTTCTTCTATTGTAGGGGATGTTGCATCTTGAAAGCCTAATTGGAGAGGTCGGGCCATTAAGATATGTAAGAGTTTAACTTACAATTCTGTCTTGACAAGGCAGTGTAATATTTTACTAATATCTTATGAGGAAGAAAATGGCAGAGTGGTGATGTGAGCGGCTTGAAACCGTTTTACGGGGGTTCGATTCCCTCTTTTCTGGTTAAGTGTGTTGTGTCTGGGTATGAACAGGCTCTTCAAATGTATGGTAGGGAGGAGGGCAGCCGTGGATTCATTCTACGTTAGTGGTAGTTATTTCAACAGATAAGACTTCTCGCTTAGAGGCAAATGCTTCTCAGATGATAAAGAGGAACATAATAACGGCGATTAAAGAAATTAAAGAGCCAATTGAGGAGACAGTGTTTCATAGTGTAAAGGCATCCGGGTAATCTGAGTATCGGCGGGGCATCCCGGCTAGCCCTAGGAAATGTTGAGGAAAGAATGTCAGGTTTACGCCTACGAATATTACGCCGAAATGGATTTTGGTTCATGTACTGTGAAGAGTAAATCCGGTGAATAAGGGGAATCAATAAACAAATCCTGCTATAATAGCAAATACAGCGCCTATGGATAAGACGTAATGGAAGTGGGCTACTACGTAGTATGTGTCATGAAGGATAATATCAAGGGAGGAGTTAGCTAGCACAATCCCTGTTAGGCCTCCGACTGTAAATAGGAAAATAAAGCCAAGAGCCCATAATAAGGGAGTGTCTCATTTGATTACACTTCCGTGGAGAGTAGCTAGTCAGCTAAAAACTTTAACCCCGGTGGGGATGGCAATAATTATTGTGGCGGAAGTGAAGTATGCTCGAGTATCCACGTCTATGCCTACTGTAAATATATGGTGTGCTCATACAATAAAACCTAAAAGTCCAATTGCTATTATTGCCCAAATTATGCCTATGTAGCCAAAAGGTTCTTTTTTTGCTGAATAATAAGCTACGATGTGGGAGATTATTCCAAACCCTGGGAGGATTAGAATATAGACCTCGGGGTGGCCGAAGAATCAAAATAAATGTTGGTAAAGGATTGGGTCTCCTCCTCCTGCGGGGTCAAAAAATGTGGTGTTAAGATTACGATCTGTAAGAAGTATGGTGATTGCAGCCGCTAGAACTGGCAGGGAGAGCAAGAGTAGTACGGCAGTGACTAATACTGCTCAAACAAATAAAGGTGTTTGGTATTGTGAGACGGACAGGGGCTTTATGTTGATGGCGGTGGTGATAAAGTTGATCGCCCCCAGAATAGAGGAAACACCAGCTAAGTGGAGGGAGAAGATGGTTAGATCTACTGATGTCCCTGCGTGGGCGAGGTTGGCGGCTAAAGGGGGGTACACTGTTCAGCCCGTCCCTGCTCCTATTTCCACTGCTGAGGAGGCTAGCAGGAGAAGGAAGGATGGAGGAAGGAGTCAGAAGCTCATATTATTTATTCGAGGAAAGGCTATATCTGGGGCCCCAATTATTAAGGGTACTAATCAGTTGCCGAAGCCTCCGATCATAAGGGGTATTACTATAAAAAAGATTATTACGAATGCGTGGGCTGTTACAATTACGTTGTAGATCTGGTCATCACCCAGTAAAGCGCCGGGTTGGCTAAGTTCTGCCCGAATGAGGAGGCTTAGGGCGGTGCCCACCATGCCGGCTCATGCGCCGAATACTAAGTAGAGGGTGCCGATATCTTTGTGATTCGTTGAGAAGAATCAGCGAGGGATTGCCACAGATAGGATGGCTGAGTAAGCGGTGGATTGTAAACCCACATACAGGGGTTTGAGTCCCTTTCTTATCAGGCCCTGAGGTGTACGACATATTAGATTGCAAATCTTGAGTAGCGAATTAACGTTTGCCGGGGCTTTCCCCCGCCTTCGCCTTTTTAAAGGCGGGGGAAAGTAGAAAGATGCTCACTGGTTTGAGCGCTTAGCTGTTAACTAAGAATTTGTAGGATCGAGGCCTACCTTTCTAGATAAGGTTTTAGCTTAATTAAAGTGTCTGTTTTGCATGCAGAAGATGTGAGTTAGTGTCTTGCAGGTCTTAGCAAAGGTTAGGAGATTTTCACTTCTGTTTAGGGCTTTGAAGGCCCTTAGTTTAAATGTTAACTTAAACCTTTATGTCTTAGTATTAGGGCGGCTATAGTAGGGAGTAAGGGTAGAAGTGTAATTGATGAAATAAGTGTGATGCTCAAAGGAAGTGTGGAGTAGGTGGTTTGAAAACGCCAAGGGGCGAGGTTTAGGGTATTATTAGGAGATATTGTAAGTGTTATTGCATATGATAAACGAAGGTAGAAGTAAAGGCTTAAGAGGGTAGATAAGGCTATGATGGTTGCAAGGGGTATTAAATCTTGTTTTGTTAATTCTTGAAGGATTAATCATTTTGGGCCGAAGCCTGTTAGTGGGGGTAGGCCCCCTAGGGATAGTATAATTAGGGGGGTTAGGGCTGTTAAGGTTGGGAATTTGAATCAAGAGGTAGTAAGTGTGTTGATAGAGGTTGAATTGTTAATATTAAATAAGGAGAAGACTGTGGATGTTATTAGGATATATGTTAGTAAGGCGATTAGTGTTAGGGAGGGGGAGTATTGAAGGATTAGTACTATCCATCCGAGGTGGGCAATGGATGAGTAGGCCAGGATTTTTCGGAGTTGGTTTTGGTTTAAACCGCCTCAGCCCCCGATTAGTGTAGAGAGGATTGCTATGGTGGAGAGGATAAATGAGTTTTGTGAGGACATTTGTATTAGTAGGGCGAAGGGGGCAAGTTTTTGTCAAGTTGATAGGATTAGGCCGGTGGTTAAGTCAAGTCCTTGGAGGACTTCAGGCAATCAGGTGTGGAGAGGGGCTAGACCTACTTTTAGTGCGAGTGCTAAGGTAATAAGTGTTAATGGTAAGGGGTGGGAGATTTCGTTAATAGTCCACTGTCCTGTAAACCAGGCATTCATTGAACTGGCAAAAAGAATTACGGCTGCTGCAGTGGCTTGAGTGAGAAAGTATTTGGTTGAGGCTTCTACTGAGCGGGGGTGATGGTGTTGTGCTATTAAAGGGATGATGGCTAGTGTGTTAATCTCTAAGCCTATTCATGCTAGTAATCAGTGGGAACTTATGAATGTGATTGTGGTACCTAGTCCCAGCCCGAGAAGGAGGGTGGAAAGAATGTAGGGGTTCATTGGTGAGGGGAGGGTTGTAACCTACGTTTTTGGGGTATGGGCCCAAGAGCTTGTTTAGCTGACCTTACCGTTAGAAGGTGGTGTAATGAAGCACTGAGAGTTTTGATCTCTTTAGTGGAGGTTCGAATCCTCTTTTTCTAAGGAAATGGGAGGACTTTAACCTCCGTCTATTACTCTATCAAAGTAGTCCTTAATATTCGGGCACAGTTCCTATAATTGTGGCGGGAATCCTGCTATTGCAGTAGGAAGGGATAAGTGTCAGATAATTAGGGCGAGGGTTAGAGGTAAAAAATTTTTCCAGATAAGGTGTATTAATTGGTCGTAACGAAATCGGGGGTATGATGCTCGAATTCACAGGAATATCATAGAGAGAATTATTGTTTTTAATATTAGGCTGGAGGAGGCTAGTAAATTAATAAAGGGGATAAGGGGTTGGCAGGCTCCAAGGAAAAGAATGGTTGATAAGGTATTTATTAGTAGGATGTTGGCGTATTCAGCGAGGAAAAATAGGGCGAATGGACCTCCTGCATATTCAACATTAAACCCGGAGACTAATTCTGATTCGCCCTCTGTTAGGTCGAAAGGTGCTCGGTTTGTTTCAGCTAAGGTTGAGATGTATCATATTGCTGCCAAGGGTCAGGCAGGGATTACTAATCAAACACTTTCTTGTGTTGTATTAAAGGTTTGTAGGGTGAAATTACCGGTGAAGATAATGCATGCTAATAGGATCAGACCAAGGCTAACTTCATATGAAATAGTTTGGGCTACGGCCCGAAGGGCCCCGATTAGTGCGTATTTTGAATTTGATGCTCAGCCTGAGCCGAGAATGGAGTACACAGCCAGGCTGGATAATGCTATAATGAATAGGATACTCAGGTTTAAGTTAACAACAGGATGGGGTATAGGGAGGGGAGCTCATAATGTGAGAGCTAAGGTGAGTGCAAGGATTGGGGTGACTAAGAAGAGGAGGGGTGAAGCAGTAGAGGGGCGGACGGGCTCTTTAATAAAGAGTTTTAGGCCGTCAGCGATTGGTTGTAATAGGCCGTAAGGCCCTACAATGTTGGGTCCTTTTCGAAGTTGCATGTATCCAAGAATTTTGCGTTCAAGTAAAGTTAGAAATGCAACAGCGAGGAGGATTGGTACAATGTAGATTAAGGGGTTGGCGATATGTGTAAGTAATGTATCTATCATAGTTGGGGAGAGGGGTTGAACCTCTGTCGAAAGGGCTTAGGCCTTTTGCATTGTCCGGACTCTGCCACACCAACAATCGTTATTTTCGATCCATAGGTATGCTCTGTTACCTAATTTAGTTGTTTCATTGGGTTAGAGCAGGGCTTATTTAAAACAGGGGCCCTTTCTTCTTGGTCCTTTCGTACAAAAGAAGAACATAGCATAGATAGAAACTGACCTGGATTACTCCGGTCTGAACTCAGATCGCGTAGGACTTTAATCGTTGAACAAACGAACCCTTAATAGCTGCTGCACCATTAGGATGTCCTGATCCAACATCGAGGTCGTAAACCCTCTTGTCGATAGGGACTCTTGAAGAGGATTGCGCTGTTATCCCCGGGGTAACTTGGTTCGTTGATCGGCTTGCCGGATCATATGGCCAAATATTTTGGTGCTTAGAGCTGGTGCTCTTGGCTAAAAGGGTTATTTTATTCTTCACGGGGGGTTTATTTTACCCCGCGGTCGCCCCAACCGAAGACATTCAGGAGAGTTTTGTTTAGTTTGATTCTTTATTAGGAGGTTATTAACACAAATCAGCTGCTTATCTAAAGCTCCACGGGGTCTTCTCGTCTTATGTTAGTATCCCCGCTTCTGCACGGGGAGATCAATTTCATTGACAAAGGAAAGGAGACAGTTAAGCCCTCGTTGTGCCGTTCATACAGGTCTCTATTTAAAAGACAAGTGATTGTGCTACCTTTGCACGGTCAAAATACCGCGGCCGTTGAACATAGTCACAGGGCAGGCGGGACCTCTTATATTTATTATGCAAGAGGCGATGTTTTTGGTAAACAGGCGAGGCTTAGTGGGTTTGCCGAGTTCCTTCTTTTCCTTTTGGTCTTTCCTTGAGGGCACTCCGGTGTAGGGTTAACGGGCTTGTTTTGGTGGGTTTCCTTGTTTTATTGTTTTGCATTCCCCTCTGATTTGGGGGCCGTTAGTTTTCGGTGCGGGTTCGATCCGAGTTACACTTGTGGAAGGAGAGATTTTAGTTCTCTTATTACTCATATTAGCATTGTAGTTTCCAGGGGTGGTGGAATAGCCTGATATAGTTAGGGGTGTAAGAGGTTTTATCGGGATAAGGGGAGTGGTTGTGCTTGAGCTTTAACGCTTTCTTTAAAGGTGGCTGCTTTTAGGCCTACTAAGGCATATGGTTTTATTAGTATGATCTTTAGCCTCCTGAATGAAGTTGTATCTTGTGTCAAAAGGGCTGTACCTCTTTTGACTAACTCTAATTTCTCGTGTAGTCGTGAGTATGTGGTTTAGGGAGGGATTAGGCTGAACTTCTATCCATTTCTCAGGCAACCAGCTATAACTAAGTTCGGTTGGCTTGTCACCTCTACTCGGAGTTCTTCCCAGTCTTTTGCTACAGACATGGGTTGGCCCTATAGGCTGTCTCGGAGTAGCTCACTTAGTTTCGGGGGTTCAAACTTAAGTTCGCTTTGCTTGGTGGGTACTTGCTAAATCCTGATGCAAAAGGTACGAGGGGGTATCTCTGCTTTTAATAACTTGTTGGATTATTTCACTTCTTTTTCAGCGTTCCCTTACGGTACTTTATTTGTAGCTCTTGATTCCTTTTCTATCTCCTATACTTAGGGGGATAAATGGTTTATGGGGTGGGGTTAGGGTATTAAAATTTATTGATATTTATTGTTAGAGAGAGGGAGTGGGCTAGCTTTTAGGTAATCAGATCAGTCCAACTTGCATGGACAATTTCTCAGTGTAGGGGAGATGCTTTACTATTTAGCTATGATCTGTATTCCAAGTACACCTTCCGGTACACTTACCATGTTACGACTTGCCTCCCCTTAATGGGTTTTTATGTTTTATTTAATTTGGGTTATAAGGGTAGGGGAGAGTGACGGGCGGTGTGTGCGCGCTTCAGTGCCGTATTCAGAAGGACACTCTATTTCCTTCTTACTGCTAAATCCTCCTTCATATTTGTGTTTCAACAAATTTTTCGTTGTACGTTAAATTAACGAATGTAGCCCATTTCTTCCCTCTCATGTGCTACACCTTGACCTGACGTTTTGAGTTAAACTAGTTTTGCTCACTTTGGGTCCTTTGAAGGGTAAGCTGACGACGGCGGTATATAAGCGGATGGGGCGAGAGAGGGTGAGGTTTAACGAGGATTATCGGTTCTAGAACAGGCTCCTCTAGATGGGTATAAAGCACCGCCAAGTCCTTTGGGTTTTAAGCTGATGCTTGTAGTCCCCTGGCGGGTGAGAGTAAAATACATCAATGTTTACGGCTATGCATAATGGGGTATCTAATCCCAGTTTGTTCCATAGCTTTCGTGGAGTCAAAAGTTTAAAGTTACTTTCGTAAAGGGTTTCATATGTTCGTTTGCGTATAACGGCTTTGAAGATGTTTAACTTTAGTTTTCAATTTCTTAACCACCCTTTGTGCCGAAACCTATCAACTTGGGCCTCTCGTATAACCGCGGTGGCTGGCACGAGTTTTACCGGCCCTGTCAGCTTTAATTAAATCAAGTTTTCACTTATGGTTTAATGTTTATCACTGCTGAGTTCCCTTAGGGGTGTGGCTGAGCAAGGTGTTGTGGGCTACATTGTGTGCCTGATACCAGCTCCCAAACTGCAATAAGAAAGTTAGGGGCATTCTCACGGGTGTGCGGATACTTGCATGTGTAATTTTAGCTAGAGGTGATGGTAAAATCAGGACTAAGTTTTTGTGCTTCCGGAATGTTTTAAGATTCATTTTAACATCTTCAGTGTTATGTTTTATTTAAACTACAATAGCATATTTAATTTGAGGCTGCATTGGTGAGGGGAATAGATGTGAATATTGAAAGGATGGTTTATTGTATACTAGTGGATAGATGGGGGGAATTATACGTAGATATGTGGTGTATGTTGCATGTATTACATGTCCTTAAGATATCATACATGTTATGGGCGTATCGCATATATACTATTTATGGTATGTACGTTAGGGATTATGTATGTTATTATCTCATGTATAAGCTTAATGTGTGTTATGCCTTTCATATTTTGTATATTTTATAAGTACAATGTATTTTACATGTTTATGGCCCTAATATTTAATATATTATGTTTGTTACATATCTTATGTGTTACGGCCCTCTGTGTGTTGTGTGTGGTAGGTTATATGTTCTTGTATGATATGCACATATAATAGATACACACACATATATATACACACACATATTTGTTATAAATATATGTGGTTCATTGTTTATTCTTTGCATTTTACAGGCTTTGTGTGTGCTACAAATTTTACATGTTTATAAACTCCTTACATTTTATACATTTATACATTTTGCTTGTGTATGTGTTTTATGTATTGTAAGCCCCTTATGTTTCACACATAATACTTTTCGTGTATTTTGTATGTATAGGAGGCCCCTCAATATGTTATATACTTGCGAGCAATATAAATGTACAATATAAAAGAATATATGAATTATGTTGTGAGAAGAAAGTTAGTGAGAAAAATTTTTCAGCTAAAGAGGTTTTAGAATGTTTTGTGTTGATCGAACATCATTCGTGTGGTGCAGTATAATACTTGTAATGTTTGTTTGTTGTTCAGGGAAATTAAAGGGGAACAAATAGTTTACTAAACGTTTGACGTTTGTTGCTGGCTTAGCAGTTTTAGGTCTTTGGCTTTGTTCAAGTGGTGGTGGATCGTAAATTTGTTCGTTTCGTTGTTCGTTCGTTGTTCGTTCGTTGTTTGTTCCAGTGCAAATTTAAAGGCTAACAAATAAAATTTGTTAAACGTTTCAGTCTGGGTTTTCCTGTTTCCGGGGGGTTTGCAGGAGTGTTAGTAACTCAGGACTGAAGGGGGGTAAGGGGGGTTTGACGACGCAAAAAACAGTGGGGGCAACCGAGAACGATCAAAAGTGGAAGGTAACATTATGCTCTTGATATTAAGTAATGTGGTTCTTATGTAATGTCTTTCCAACATGCAGTACATTACGCGCTGCAAGATAAATGTTCAACCGTGTTAGTTAATACCGTGCGCACTCTGAAATGTCAAGTGAAAGGAAAAAAAAAAAAGAACCAACCGCCCCTGTGGAGTGAACGCCCGGCTTGGTGGGTAACGAGTCGTATGATTACCTCCATTAACTTATGTAAGCGTCGATGAAAGTGGGAGGAATAATATAAACCAATGTTCCTGAAGTAGGAGCCAAATGCCAGGAATAATTCACCTTTTAGGTAGCTACCCCCACAATAGAAGTTCCTGACCATCAATAATAATTAGCATTAAGGAATAAAGAGGTAGGTAGGTTCTTACTGCATCGGTTATTTAATTGGTTAGTTAATTGAGTCCTGTTCTATCATTGGTTCTCGAAATTAGAGGTAATTAGTCGATTGCCCAGTACTACTCCGACATTTACACAAAAACATAATATGGTTTATGTCCTGTTTTTAGCTATGTGTATTAGTTCTATGGTTCATATAAATTAATGGTTATAATACATATAATGACCTGAAAAATTACTTAATATAGTTAAAATAAATGAGTGCATATATACATATATGCACTCAGAAAATATTTTAACGCAGAAATTTGGCTTTGGGAGCCAAAAGTGGGAGTTCAACCCTCCTTTTTCTGAGCACAAAGGAGGAATTTAACCTCCGCTTCCGGTTTACAACGCCGGCGTTCTGTTCTGAACTACAAGTGCAAGTTCATTTTATGATGCCGTTTTCTGTTCGGCCAATTATTGGGGTAAAGATAAGGAAAATAAGGAAATAGATTACGGAGGCTAATTGGCCGATAATAATGTAGGGGGGTTCTACAGGTATTCCTCCGATTCAGGTTAGGACAACAATATCTATAGTCAGGGCCCAGAATAGGAGTTGGCTGAGGGGGCGAAAAGTGAGTCCTCGTTGTTTTGAGGTGTGAAGGATGGGGACTGCCAGGAGAATAAGGATAGAGAGGAGAAGTGCTAGTACTCCCCCCAATTTGTTGGGGATGGAGCGTAAAATGGCGTAAGCGAATAGAAAGTATCATTCAGGTTTAATATGAGGGGGTGTAACGAGGGGGTTGGCAGGGGTAAAGTTATCCGGGTCTCCTAGGAGGTTAGGGAGGAAAAGGGCGAGGGAAATCAGAGTAAGAAGGAATAAAGCAAAGCCTAGTAAGTCTTTGTAGGAGAAATATGGGTGGAACGAGATTTTATCCGTGTTAGAGTTAAGTCCTGTGGGGTTGTTAGAGCCCGTTTCATGGAGAAATATAAGGTGAATTATGGTGGCGGCAGCAATGATGAAAGGGAGGAGGAAGTGGAATGTAAAAAATCGGTTAAGAGTAGCGTTGTCAACAGAAAACCCTCCTCAAACCCACTGGACAAGATTGTTGCCGATATAGGGCACAGCTGATATTAAGTTTGTGATTACGGTAGCGCCTCAGAAGGATATTTGTCCTCAGGGCAGGACGTAGCCGACAAAAGCGGTGGCTATGACAAGCAGAAGGAGGATTACGCCTATATTTCAGGTTTTTTTATTTAAATAAGAGCCGTAGTAAAGGCCTCGGGCAATGTGCAGGTAGATAGCAATGAAGAAGAAAGATGCGCCGTTGGCATGCATGCTTCGAATTAATCAGCCGTAATTTACGTTACGGCAAATGTGGGCAACTGAGGAGAATGCGGTGGTGATGTCTGAAGTGTAATGTATTGCTAGGAAGAGACCGGTCAGAATTTGTACTATTAAAGACAGGCCTAGAAGGGAGCCGAAGTTTCATCAGGCAGAGATATTTGAAGGGGTTGGCAGGTCAATGATGGTATCGTTAGCGATGTTAATAAGAGGGGGAGTTTTGCGTAGGCTGGCCATTAATTTGTTCCTGTAGTTGATCTACAACGGTGGTTTTTCAAGCCATTGGTCCTGGTTAAAATCCTGGTGGGAATAATGACTTATTTAATACTGTTATTACTAATTGGGCTGGTTTTGGGACTTGTAGCAGTTGCTTCCAATCCCTCACCTTATTTTGCTGCTTTAGGGCTGGTTGTGGTATCAGGCATGGGTTGTGGTGTTGTGGTTGTTTGTGGGGGTTCATTTTTGTCTTTGGTGTTATTCCTAATTTATTTGGGAGGGATATTAGTAGTTTTTGCTTATTCTGCGGCTTTGGCTGTAGAGCCATATCCGGAGAGTTTTGGGGATTGGTCTGTGGCAATTTATGGTGGGTCTTATGTAGGAGGTGTGGGGGTAGCTTGTCTGTTTTTATGAGGGGGGTGATTTGAAGAGTCTTGAGTACCTGTGGGTGAGTTGTCTAGCTTGTCTGTGTTTCGGGGGGATATGTCAGGAGTTGCGATCATATACTCGCAGGGTGAGTGGATATTGGTTACTGCTGCATGGGTACTTTTGTTAACGTTGTTTGTTGTGTTGGAACTTACACGGGGGTTGGCTCGAGGGGCGTTACGAGTAGTTAGGTTAACATGCATAGTGTAAGAGTTAATGTTAGTAAAAATAACATTAAAAAGGTCTTAATTAGACCTTTTTGGGTATTACTTGTGGCGGTAATTATAGGGAGGTTAAGTGAGGTGATAGATTTTGGTCCTGTTTTTTTAAGTCATATTGAATCAATTGTTTTAAGAGCAATTTTTTGTCCGAAGATGAGGGATAATTTAGGAGAGGCGAGGTGAATAATTAAGGGGTAAAATCCGAGTATGTTGGAGAATGAGTGGGTAGAGCGTTTGGGATTTAAGGATGTTTGTTTGGAGGTAATAAGGGCTATTTCAAGGGCGATTAATAAGCCGGTCAAGGTAACTGTAAGTGCGGCGAGCTTAAGAGTAAGGGGTATGGTTATAACGGGGGATTTGGTTGGAGTTAGGTTAAATGCAATGATTAGCCCTGCAATTACACTTCCTCAGGCGAGTCGTTTAATGGATTTAATTAGTGAGTTATCATTTTCATTAATGGGGGATAAAGAGTTGAACCGGGGGTGATTCATTGTTACATAATAGATTATACGAAAGCTGTAAATGGCGGTGAATGAGGTTGCCAGAAGTGTTAATACGAGGGCTCAGGCGTTGAGGTAGGAAGTGTTGAGTGCTTCGATGATAGGATCTTTGGAGAAAAATCCGGTTAAAAAAGGGGTTCCTATTAAGGCAAGGCTCCCTAATGTGAGGCAAGAAGATGTGAAAGGTATAAGTTGGTGAGTTCCTCCTATTTTGCGGATGTCTTGTTCGTTGTTGAGGCTGTGGATAATGGAGCCAGAGGAGAGGAAAAGTATAGCTTTAAAGAATGCGTGAGTACAAATATGGAGAAATGCTAGTTGAGGCATATTAAGTCCGATGGCAATTATTATTAGCCCTAATTGACTTGCTGTTGAGAATGCTACGATCTTTTTGATATCGTTTTGTGTGAGGGCGCAAATAGCGTTAAATAAGGTGGTGAGTGCGCCTAAACATAGACAGAGAGTGAGGATAAAGGGGTTGTTTTCTATTAAGGGGGCTAGACGGATTATTAGGAAAATTCCTGCAACAACTATTGTGCTGGAGTGCAGTAGGGCAGAAACGGGTGTGGGGCCTTCTATGGCTGAGGGGAGTCATGGGTGGAGTCCAAATTGGGCGGATTTTCCTGCTGCTGCCAAGATTAACCCTATAAGGGGGATGGTAAAGTCTTTTTCTTGGGGGGAGCTAAAGATGTTTTGTATTTCTCATGAGTTAAGGTTTATAGCAGTTCATGCTATAAATAAAATTAATCCGAGATCGCCGATTCGGTTGTAAAGCACTGCTTGGAGGGCTGCTGTGTTTGCGTCCGCTCGGCCGTACCATCATCCGATTAAAAGGAAGGATATTATTCCTACGCCCTCTCAGCCAATGAATAACTGGAAAATGTTATTAGCGGTTACTAGGATTATTATGGCAATAAGAAATGTGAGGAGGTATAAAGAAAATTTGTTTGCGTAAGGGTCTGAGTGCATATAGTAGGTGGTGAATTCTAGAATTGATCAAGTGATATATAGGGCTACAGAGGTGAAGATAATGGAATATAAGTCAAATTTAAAACTAATGTTGATGTTGAAGTTGGATGTGCATACTCATGATCAGGAGGTGGCGATAGTTTCGGCTCCTTCGTTAAGGAATAAAAAAAGAGGGAGGAGGCTAATGAAAAACCCTGTTTTAATTAGATTTTTAATGAAAGTAGGGGGCCAGTTGATTGGACGGGAGGTGGGGATAAGTGGTCAGACGAGGGGGGTTCAGAGGAGGGCAAGGATAATAATTAGGCTAGATGTTATTGTTAGGTGGGAGTTCACAGCCCTTGCTTGGATTTGCACCAAGATTTTTGATTCCTAAGACCAAGGGATCGTCTGTTATCCTTCAGGGGCGTAAGTAAGCCTTGGGGTTTAACCAAGGGGGCAAAGATTAGCAGTCTTTGTTGCCTTCGGGCCTTTCTTGGTGGATAAGAGGATTTTAACCTTTATTTTTAGAGCCACAGTCTAAGGTCTTGTTTAAACGATATCTACAAAAAGGGGTTCCTAGCAGGAGTTCGGGTTTGAAAGTGAGGAGGAGTAGTGGGACCAGATGTAGAGTTATAAGGAGATGTTCACGAGAGTGAGATGGCTCTAAAAAGATAAGGTGGTTAGTTAGTGAGCCTCGTTGGGTTGTTAAGAAGAGATAAAGTGAATATGCGGCTGTAATAATAGTTCCGGTGCCGGTTAGGGCGATAGTAAAAGGTGATCAATTAAATGTGGAAGAGATAATTGCTAATTCTCCTACAAGGTTGGGTAAGGGGGGTAAGGCAAGATTGGCTAAGCTGGCAATAAATCATCAGATAGTTATTAATGGGAGAATTATTTGCAAACCTCGGGCGAGTGTAAGTTCACGGCTGTGGGTTCGTTCATAATTGGTGTTAGCTAGGCAGAATAAGGCTGAGGAAGTTAAACCGTGGGCGATTATTAAAATTAGTGCCCCAGAATATCCCCAAGGGGATTGAATGAGGATTCCTGCTACTACTAGGCCTATATGGCTTACTGATGAGTATGCGATGAGGCATTTTAGGTCAGTTTGTCGTAGGCAGTTTGAGGCTGTCATAATAATTCCTCATAAAGCGAGGATCATAAATGGATAGGAAAGTTCTTTGGTGAGGGGTTCTAAGGTACTTATTAAGCGCATTATACCATATCCCCCCAATTTTAAGAGTACTGCAGCTAGAACTATGGAGCCTGCGATTGGTGCTTCTACGTGGGCTTTGGGGAGTCAAAGGTGGACACCGTAGAGAGGCATTTTTACTAAAAAGGCCAGGAGGCATCCGGCTCATCATAATTTAGACCCGTATGATAAGAGGTTGGTGGGGCTGTGGTATTGGATTGTTAAGAGAGAGAGGGTTCCAATGTTGTTTTGTAATAATAAAAGGGCAACTAGTAGTGGTAAGGATCCTATGAGTGTGTAAAATAAAAAATATGTGCCTGCGTTTAGGCGTTCTGCTTGGTTTCCCCAACGAGTAATAATAAAAAGAGTAGGGATTAGTGTGGCTTCAAATGCGACATAAAACATAATTAATTCAGTGGCGCTAAAGGCCAAGATTAGAAGAATTTGTAATGTAATAAGTAGGGTGATGTATGTGCGTTGTTGGTTAATGAGGTATGTGGTTGTGTGGCAGAGTCCGGACGATATAAACCCAGCTTGAGCTGGTCCGGGGTGGACCAACTTGAGCCGGGTTTTTTTGGTGTGGCAGAGCTCGGACGGAATCAGTCCAGCTGGGGTTAATCCAGAGGTGGTTAGTCCGAGTTGGGTTAGTTTGGTTGGGTTCAATCCTGTGTGGATTAATCCCGACAAGATCATTAATGGTAGAAGTCAGCAAGAGAGGATTAGTAGGGGGGTGGATAGTGGGTCAGTGGCTAAAGTTGTGTTAAGGGAGGATCATCCAGTTTCTGATGGTCATTTCACTCATTGGAGGGTGGTTAGTGAAATAATAAGGCTGTGGGTTAGAGTTGATGTTTGTATTCATTTGGGAGGGGTGAGTCAGGTTGTGGGGATTAGTATGATTGTAGGGATTAGGATCTTTAACATTGTAAGATATTAAGGGCTTGAAGGCGATCGGTTCCGTGGGTTCGGGAGGTAGCTACAAGAAGGGCAAGCCCTGCGCTTGCTTCACAGGCTGAGAAAGCGAGGAGTAATATTGGCGAGGGGGAAAAATTAATGGAACTTAATTGTAAGGTTCATAATGAGAGAGCCATATACAGGGAAAGTATTATTCCTTCTAGGCAGAGGAGTGCGGATAATAAATGGGTTCGATGGAATGTTAGTCCTATTAGGCCGAGGATAAAGCTTGTTGAAAAGGCGAAATGTGTGGGTGTCATTAGGCAATCGTGGAGTTAAACCACGTTCTTTTGAGCCGAAATCAAATGTTTATACCTACAACTAATTACCTATTCAGCTCATTCGAGGCCGCCTTGGGCTCATTCATACATCAGGCCAAGAGTAAGAAGAATGAGAACTGTTGATGCTCAAATAAGTGTGGAGGTAGGGGATGCCAGTTGGGTGCTTCAAGGGAGGGGTAGTAAAAGTGCGATTTCTAAATCAAAAAGTAAGAAGAGGATGGCCACTAGGAAAAAGCGGAGTGAGAATGGGGATCGGGCTGAACCAAGGGGGTTGAACCCGCATTCATAAGGGGATAATTTTTCCAGGTCTGGGCTTATTTGAGGGATTCAAAATGCTACAATAATTAAGATAAGGGAGAGTGTTAAGGTGATTGTTAGAATAGCGGTAAATAGGTTCATTATCTTTTTTTGGACTTTAACCAAAATCGAATGATTGGAAGTCATTCATACTGTTTGTACTAAAAAGATATGATCCTCATCAATAAATTGAGGCATAAAGGAATAGTCAGACAACATCTACAAAATGTCAGTATCAGGCAGCAGCTTCGAATCCAAAATGGTGTTCGGATGTGAAGTGATGGCGAATTTGTCGTAGAAGGCATACTGTTAGGAATGTAGATCCAATAATTACGTGTAGTCCGTGGAATCCTGTTGCTACAAAAAAAGTAGTTCCATAAACGCCTTCACTAATTGAGAAAGGAGCTTCGTAATATTCTATGGCTTGGAGGAAGGTGAAGAAAAAGCCCAGAATAATTGTTAGGGTGAGGGCATTGGTTGCTTGTTTACGTTTATTTTTTATAATGCTGTGGTGTGCGGAGGTTACTGTTACTCCAGAGGCTAATAAAACGGCTGTGTTGAGGAGGGGGACTTCAAATGGGTCTAAGGGTAGGATCCCCAAGGGTGGTCAGTATTCACCTAGTTCGGGGGTGGGGGTTAGACTGGAGTGATAAAAGGCTCAGAAGAACCCAAGGAAGAAAAATACTTCTGATGCAATAAATAGAATTATTCCGTAGCGTAAACCTTTTTGAACGATAGGTGAGTGGAGGCCTTGAAAAGTCCCTTCTCGAATAATATCACGTCATCATTGGAGTGTTGTTAGTAGAAGGATAATTAGGCTTAGTATTATTAGTGTGGAGGTGTTGAAGTGGAATCAGATGGCTAAGCCAGATGTTATAAGTAAAGCACCAATTGCTCCTGTAAGGGGCCAAGGGCTTGGGTCAACTATGTGGAATGCATGTGTTTGATGGGCCATTATGTGTTTTCTTGTAGGTATAGGGTAAGTAAGAGCACGAAGACATAAGCTTGGAGTATGGCGACAGCTATTTCAAGGAGGGTTAGGGCTAAGAGCAGAATAATTGTTGAGGCGGTGAGTATAATGTTCATGGGAAGTAAAATTATGGCTGCGGAGGAGATAAGGTGTATCAGTAAATGACCGGCTGTTAGGTTAGCGGCGATACGGACGGCGAGGGCGATAGGGCGAATTAAGAGGCTAATAGACTCAATAATAATTAAGGCTGGGATCAAGAGAGTTGGGGTTCCTTCGGGAAGAAGGTGAGCTAATGAATGGCTGGGGTTATGGCGTGCACCTGTGATTACTGTTATTAATCAGGCAGGAACTGCAAGGCTTAAAGTTAGTGATAGCTGAGTAGTAGGGGTAAAGGTGTAGGGGATTAAGCCTGTTGTATTTATTAAAATAAGGAAGGTGATTAAGGATGTGAATATAAGGGCTCATTTATGGGATGAGGTTTTAAGTGGTAAAAAGAGTTGGTGGGTGGTTAAATTAATAAATCAGGTTTGTAGAGTAAGAAGGGGGTTATTTATTCAGCGGGGGGAGTAAGATAAAATAAGAATTGAAGGGAATATAATGGCTAATGCGATTAGGGGGGCACCATACAGTGAGGGGCTTGAAAATTGGTTAAATAAGCCTAATGCCATTGTCAGGTTGCAGAGGGGGTGTCTAAAGTTGTGAAGTTTAGAGAGAGGGGTTCATTAGGAACTTTGTAAGATATTACTTTAGGGAGCATAAGTGTTGTAAAAACTAATCATGTAAATAGTATGATTCCGAGTCAAGGGGACGGGTCTAGTTGGGGCATGTCGCTAGGGGTGGTAGGGAGTCACCAATCTTTAGCTTAAAAGGCTAATGCTATTGCCCTCTTTAGCTTCTTAGCGGGTCTAATCGGAGGAGGTGGAAGATCAGAGTTCAAAGTCTTCTAAGGGGACTACTTCAACTACAATTGGTATAAAGCTGTGGTAGGCCCCACAAATTTCGGAGCATTGTCCATAGTAAACACCAGGTCAGTAAGGGATGAAGGTTATTTGATTTAGTCGGCCTGGGACAGCGTCTACTTTAACCCCAAAGGAGGGCAGGGTTCAAGCGTGAAGGACATCAGCTGCACTGACTAGTATGCGAATTGGGGATTGTAATGGGACGACTATGTGGTAGTCAGATTCTAGTAAACGGAATTGACCTGGAGTGAGTTCTTCTATTGGAGTTATATAGGAGTCAAATTCGAGGTCTTCATAATCCGTATATTCGTATGACCAGTACCATTGATGCCCCACCGTTTTGATAGTGAGGTGGGGGGTATTAATTTCTTCTATAAAGTAAAGAATTCGTAGAGAAGGCAGGGCGATAATAATTAGGATAAGTGAGGGGAGGATAGTTCAAAGAATTTCTATAACCTGGGAGTCTAATAATAATTTGTTTGTTAGTTTTGCAGAGATTACTACTGCGATAATGTAGAGTACTAGGGCGCTGATAAGAAAAACAGTTGTTATGGCGTGGTCGTGAAAGTGAAGTAGTTCTTCTATTGTAGGGGATGTTGCATCTTGAAAGCCTAATTGGAGAGGTCGGGCCATTAAGATATGTAAGAGTTTAACTTACAATTCTGTCTTGACAAGGCAGTGTAATATTTTACTAATATCTTATGAGGAAGAAAATGGCAGAGTGGTGATGTGAGCGGCTTGAAACCGTTTTACGGGGGTTCGATTCCCTCTTTTCTGGTTAAGTGTGTTGTGTCTGGGTATGAACAGGCTCTTCAAATGTATGGTAGGGAGGAGGGCAGCCGTGGATTCATTCTACGTTAGTGGTAGTTATTTCAACAGATAAGACTTCTCGCTTAGAGGCAAATGCTTCTCAGATGATAAAGAGGAACATAATAACGGCGATTAAAGAAATTAAAGAGCCAATTGAGGAGACAGTGTTTCATAGTGTAAAGGCATCCGGGTAATCTGAGTATCGGCGGGGCATCCCGGCTAGCCCTAGGAAATGTTGAGGAAAGAATGTCAGGTTTACGCCTACGAATATTACGCCGAAATGGATTTTGGTTCATGTACTGTGAAGAGTAAATCCGGTGAATAAGGGGAATCAATAAACAAATCCTGCTATAATAGCAAATACAGCGCCTATGGATAAGACGTAATGGAAGTGGGCTACTACGTAGTATGTGTCATGAAGGATAATATCAAGGGAGGAGTTAGCTAGCACAATCCCTGTTAGGCCTCCGACTGTAAATAGGAAAATAAAGCCAAGAGCCCATAATAAGGGAGTGTCTCATTTGATTACACTTCCGTGGAGAGTAGCTAGTCAGCTAAAAACTTTAACCCCGGTGGGGATGGCAATAATTATTGTGGCGGAAGTGAAGTATGCTCGAGTATCCACGTCTATGCCTACTGTAAATATATGGTGTGCTCATACAATAAAACCTAAAAGTCCAATTGCTATTATTGCCCAAATTATGCCTATGTAGCCAAAAGGTTCTTTTTTTGCTGAATAATAAGCTACGATGTGGGAGATTATTCCAAACCCTGGGAGGATTAGAATATAGACCTCGGGGTGGCCGAAGAATCAAAATAAATGTTGGTAAAGGATTGGGTCTCCTCCTCCTGCGGGGTCAAAAAATGTGGTGTTAAGATTACGATCTGTAAGAAGTATGGTGATTGCAGCCGCTAGAACTGGCAGGGAGAGCAAGAGTAGTACGGCAGTGACTAATACTGCTCAAACAAATAAAGGTGTTTGGTATTGTGAGACGGACAGGGGCTTTATGTTGATGGCGGTGGTGATAAAGTTGATCGCCCCCAGAATAGAGGAAACACCAGCTAAGTGGAGGGAGAAGATGGTTAGATCTACTGATGTCCCTGCGTGGGCGAGGTTGGCGGCTAAAGGGGGGTACACTGTTCAGCCCGTCCCTGCTCCTATTTCCACTGCTGAGGAGGCTAGCAGGAGAAGGAAGGATGGAGGAAGGAGTCAGAAGCTCATATTATTTATTCGAGGAAAGGCTATATCTGGGGCCCCAATTATTAAGGGTACTAATCAGTTGCCGAAGCCTCCGATCATAAGGGGTATTACTATAAAAAAGATTATTACGAATGCGTGGGCTGTTACAATTACGTTGTAGATCTGGTCATCACCCAGTAAAGCGCCGGGTTGGCTAAGTTCTGCCCGAATGAGGAGGCTTAGGGCGGTGCCCACCATGCCGGCTCATGCGCCGAATACTAAGTAGAGGGTGCCGATATCTTTGTGATTCGTTGAGAAGAATCAGCGAGGGATTGCCACAGATAGGATGGCTGAGTAAGCGGTGGATTGTAAACCCACATACAGGGGTTTGAGTCCCTTTCTTATCAGGCCCTGAGGTGTACGACATATTAGATTGCAAATCTTGAGTAGCGAATTAACGTTTGCCGGGGCTTTCCCCCGCCTTCGCCTTTTTAAAGGCGGGGGAAAGTAGAAAGATGCTCACTGGTTTGAGCGCTTAGCTGTTAACTAAGAATTTGTAGGATCGAGGCCTACCTTTCTAGATAAGGTTTTAGCTTAATTAAAGTGTCTGTTTTGCATGCAGAAGATGTGAGTTAGTGTCTTGCAGGTCTTAGCAAAGGTTAGGAGATTTTCACTTCTGTTTAGGGCTTTGAAGGCCCTTAGTTTAAATGTTAACTTAAACCTTTATGTCTTAGTATTAGGGCGGCTATAGTAGGGAGTAAGGGTAGAAGTGTAATTGATGAAATAAGTGTGATGCTCAAAGGAAGTGTGGAGTAGGTGGTTTGAAAACGCCAAGGGGCGAGGTTTAGGGTATTATTAGGAGATATTGTAAGTGTTATTGCATATGATAAACGAAGGTAGAAGTAAAGGCTTAAGAGGGTAGATAAGGCTATGATGGTTGCAAGGGGTATTAAATCTTGTTTTGTTAATTCTTGAAGGATTAATCATTTTGGGCCGAAGCCTGTTAGTGGGGGTAGGCCCCCTAGGGATAGTATAATTAGGGGGGTTAGGGCTGTTAAGGTTGGGAATTTGAATCAAGAGGTAGTAAGTGTGTTGATAGAGGTTGAATTGTTAATATTAAATAAGGAGAAGACTGCGGATGTTATTAGGATATATGTTAGTAAGGCGATTAGTGTTAGGGAGGGGGAGTATTGAAGGATTAGTACTATCCATCCGAGGTGGGCAATGGATGAGTAGGCCAGGATTTTTCGGAGTTGGTTTTGGTTTAAACCGCCTCAGCCCCCGATTAGTGTAGAGAGGATTGCTATGGTGGAGAGGATAAATGAGTTTTGTGAGGACATTTGTATTAGTAGGGCGAAGGGGGCAAGTTTTTGTCAAGTTGATAGGATTAGGCCGGTGGTTAAGTCAAGTCCTTGGAGGACTTCAGGCAATCAGGTGTGGAGAGGGGCTAGACCTACTTTTAGTGCGAGTGCTAAGGTAATAAGTGTTAATGGTAAGGGGTGGGAGATTTCGTTAATAGTCCACTGTCCTGTAAACCAGGCATTCATTGAACTGGCAAAAAGAATTACGGCTGCTGCAGTGGCTTGAGTGAGAAAGTATTTGGTTGAGGTTTCTACTGAGCGGGGGTGATGGTGTTGTGCTATTAAAGGGATGATGGCTAGTGTGTTAATCTCTAAGCCTATTCATGCTAGTAATCAGTGGGAACTTATGAATGTGATTGTGGTACCTAGTCCCAGCCCGAGAAGGAGGGTGGAAAGAATGTAGGGGTTCATTGGTGAGGGGAGGGTTGTAACCTACGTTTTTGGGGTATGGGCCCAAGAGCTTGTTTAGCTGACCTTACCGTTAGAAGGTGGTGTAATGAAGCACTGAGAGTTTTGATCTCTTTAGTGGAGGTTCGAATCCTCTTTTTCTAAGGAAATGGGAGGACTTTAACCTCCGTCTATTACTCTATCAAAGTAGTCCTTAATATTCGGGCACAGTTCCTATAATTGTGGCGGGAATCCTGCTATTGCAGTAGGAAGGGATAAGTGTCAGATAATTAGGGCGAGGGTTAGAGGTAAAAAATTTTTCCAGATAAGGTGTATTAATTGGTCGTAACGAAATCGGGGGTATGATGCTCGAATTCACAGGAATATCATAGAGAGAATTATTGTTTTTAATATTAGGCTGGAGGAGGCTAGTAAATTAATAAAGGGGATAAGGGGTTGGCAGGCTCCAAGGAAAAGAATGGTTGATAAGGTATTTATTAGTAGGATGTTGGCGTATTCAGCGAGGAAAAATAGGGCGAATGGACCTCCTGCATATTCAACATTAAACCCGGAGACTAATTCTGATTCGCCCTCTGTTAGGTCGAAAGGTGCTCGGTTTGTTTCAGCTAAGGTTGAGATGTATCATATTGCTGCCAAGGGTCAGGCAGGGATTACTAATCAAACACTTTCTTGTGTTGTATTAAAGGTTTGTAGGGTGAAATTACCGGTGAAGATAATGCATGCTAATAGGATCAGACCAAGGCTAACTTCATATGAAATAGTTTGGGCTACGGCCCGAAGGGCCCCGATTAGTGCGTATTTTGAATTTGATGCTCAGCCTGAGCCGAGAATGGAGTACACAGCCAGGCTGGATAATGCTATAATGAATAGGATACTCAGGTTTAAGTTAACAACAGGATGGGGTATAGGGAGGGGAGCTCATAATGTGAGAGCTAAGGTGAGTGCAAGGATTGGGGTGACTAAGAAGAGGAGGGGTGAAGCAGTAGAGGGGCGGACGGGCTCTTTAATAAAGAGTTTTAGGCCGTCAGCGATTGGTTGTAATAGGCCGTAAGGCCCTACAATGTTGGGTCCTTTTCGAAGTTGCATGTATCCAAGAATTTTGCGTTCAAGTAAAGTTAGAAATGCAACAGCGAGGAGGATTGGTACAATGTAGATTAAGGGGTTGGCGATATGTGTAAGTAATGTATCTATCATAGTTGGGGAGAGGGGTTGAACCTCTGTCGAAAGGGCTTAGGCCTTTTGCATTGTCCGGACTCTGCCACACCAACAATCGTTATTTTCGATCCATAGGTATGCTCTGTTACCTAATTTAGTTGTTTCATTGGGTTAGAGCAGGGCTTATTTAAAACAGGGGCCCTTTCTTCTTGGTCCTTTCGTACAAAAGAAGAACATAGCATAGATAGAAACTGACCTGGATTACTCCGGTCTGAACTCAGATCGCGTAGGACTTTAATCGTTGAACAAACGAACCCTTAATAGCTGCTGCACCATTAGGATGTCCTGATCCAACATCGAGGTCGTAAACCCTCTTGTCGATAGGGACTCTTGAAGAGGATTGCGCTGTTATCCCCGGGGTAACTTGGTTCGTTGATCGGCTTGCCGGATCATATGGCCAAATATTTTGGTGCTTAGAGCTGGTGCTCTTGGCTAAAAGGGTTATTTTATTCTTCACGGGGGGTTTATTTTACCCCGCGGTCGCCCCAACCGAAGACATTCAGGAGAGTTTTGTTTAGTTTGATTCTTTATTAGGAGGTTATTAACACAAATCAGCTGCTTATCTAAAGCTCCACGGGGTCTTCTCGTCTTATGTTAGTATCCCCGCTTCTGCACGGGGAGATCAATTTCATTGACAAAGGAAAGGAGACAGTTAAGCCCTCGTTGTGCCGTTCATACAGGTCTCTATTTAAAAGACAAGTGATTGTGCTACCTTTGCACGGTCAAAATACCGCGGCCGTTGAACATAGTCACAGGGCAGGCGGGACCTCTTATATTTATTATGCAAGAGGCGATGTTTTTGGTAAACAGGCGAGGCTTAGTGGGTTTGCCGAGTTCCTTCTTTTCCTTTTGGTCTTTCCTTGAGGGCACTCCGGTGTAGGGTTAACGGGCTTGTTTTGGTGGGTTTCCTTGTTTTATTGTTTTGCATTCCCCTCTGATTTGGGGGCCGTTAGTTTTCGGTGCGGGTTCGATCCGAGTTACACTTGTGGAAGGAGAGATTTTAGTTCTCTTATTACTCATATTAGCATTGTAGTTTCCAGGGGTGGTGGAATAGCCTGATATAGTTAGGGGTGTAAGAGGTTTTATCGGGATAAGGGGAGTGGTTGTGCTTGAGCTTTAACGCTTTCTTTAAAGGTGGCTGCTTTTAGGCCTACTAAGGCATATGGTTTTATTAGTATGATCTTTAGCCTCCTGAATGAAGTTGTATCTTGTGTCAAAAGGGCTGTACCTCTTTTGACTAACTCTAATTTCTCGTGTAGTCGTGAGTATGTGGTTTAGGGAGGGATTAGGCTGAACTTCTATCCATTTCTCAGGCAACCAGCTATAACTAAGTTCGGTTGGCTTGTCACCTCTACTCGGAGTTCTTCCCAGTCTTTTGCTACAGACATGGGTTGGCCCTATAGGCTGTCTCGGAGTAGCTCACTTAGTTTCGGGGGTTCAAACTTAAGTTCGCTTTGCTTGGTGGGTACTTGCTAAATCCTGATGCAAAAGGTACGAGGGGGTATCTCTGCTTTTAATAACTTGTTGGATTATTTCACTTCTTTTTCAGCGTTCCCTTACGGTACTTTATTTGTAGCTCTTGATTCCTTTTCTATCTCCTATACTTAGGGGGATAAATGGTTTATGGGGTGGGGTTAGGGTATTAAAATTTATTGATATTTATTGTTAGAGAGAGGGAGTGGGCTAGCTTTTAGGTAATCAGATCAGTCCAACTTGCATGGACAATTTCTCAGTGTAGGGGAGATGCTTTACTATTTAGCTATGATCTGTATTCCAAGTACACCTTCCGGTACACTTACCATGTTACGACTTGCCTCCCCTTAATGGGTTTTTATGTTTTATTTAATTTGGGTTATAAGGGTAGGGGAGAGTGACGGGCGGTGTGTGCGCGCTTCAGTGCCGTATTCAGAAGGACACTCTATTTCCTTCTTACTGCTAAATCCTCCTTCATATTTGTGTTTCAACAAATTTTTCGTTGTACGTTAAATTAACGAATGTAGCCCATTTCTTCCCTCTCATGTGCTACACCTTGACCTGACGTTTTGAGTTAAACTAGTTTTGCTCACTTTGGGTCCTTTGAAGGGTAAGCTGACGACGGCGGTATATAAGCGGATGGGGCGAGAGAGGGTGAGGTTTAACGAGGATTATCGGTTCTAGAACAGGCTCCTCTAGATGGGTATAAAGCACCGCCAAGTCCTTTGGGTTTTAAGCTGATGCTTGTAGTCCCCTGGCGGGTGAGAGTAAAATACATCAATGTTTACGGCTATGCATAATGGGGTATCTAATCCCAGTTTGTTCCATAGCTTTCGTGGAGTCAAAAGTTTAAAGTTACTTTCGTAAAGGGTTTCATATGTTCGTTTGCGTATAACGGCTTTGAAGATGTTTAACTTTAGTTTTCAATTTCTTAACCACCCTTTGTGCCGAAACCTATCAACTTGGGCCTCTCGTATAACCGCGGTGGCTGGCACGAGTTTTACCGGCCCTGTCAGCTTTAATTAAATCAAGTTTTCACTTATGGTTTAATGTTTATCACTGCTGAGTTCCCTTAGGGGTGTGGCTGAGCAAGGTGTTGTGGGCTACATTGTGTGCCTGATACCAGCTCCCAAACTGCAATAAGAAAGTTAGGGGCATTCTCACGGGTGTGCGGATACTTGCATGTGTAATTTTAGCTAGAGGTGATGGTAAAATCAGGACTAAGTTTTTGTGCTTCCGGAATGTTTTAAGATTCATTTTAACATCTTCAGTGTTATGTTTTATTTAAACTACAATAGCATATTTAATTTGAGGCTGCATTGGTGAGGGGAATAGATGTGAATATTGAAAGGATGGTTTATTGTATACTAGTGGATAGATGGGGGGAATTATACGTAGATATGTGGTGTATGTTGCATGTATTACATGTCCTTAAGATATCATACATGTTATGGGCGTATCGCATATATACTATTTATGGTATGTACGTTAGGGATTATGTATGTTATTATCTCATGTATAAGCTTAATGTGTGTTATGCCTTTCATATTTTGTATATTTTATAAGTACAATGTATTTTACATGTTTATGGCCCTAATATTTAATATATTATGTTTGTTACATATCTTATGTGTTACGGCCCTCTGTGTGTTGTGTGTGGTAGGTTATATGTTCTTGTATGATATGCACATATAATAGATACACACACATATATATACACACACATATTTGTTATAAATATATGTGGTTCATTGTTTATTCTTTGCATTTTACAGGCTTTGTGTGTGCTACAAATTTTACATGTTTATAAACTCCTTACATTTTATACATTTATACATTTTGCTTGTGTATGTGTTTTATGTATTGTAAGCCCCTTATGTTTCACACATAATACTTTTCGTGTATTTTGTATGTATAGGAGGCCCCTCAATATGTTATATACTTGCGAGCAATATAAATGTACAATATAAAAGAATATATGAATTATGTTGTGAGAAGAAAGTTAGTGAGAAAAATTTTTCAGCTAAAGAGGTTTTAGAATGTTTTGTGTTGATCGAACATCATTCGTGTGGTGCAGTATAATACTTGTAATGTTTGTTTGTTGTTCAGGGAAATTAAAGGGGAACAAATAGTTTACTAAACGTTTGACGTTTGTTGCTGGCTTAGCAGTTTTAGGTCTTTGGCTTTGTTCAAGTGGTGGTGGATCGTAAATTTGTTCGTTTCGTTGTTCGTTCGTTGTTCGTTCGTTGTTTGTTCCAGTGCAAATTTAAAGGCTAACAAATAAAATTTGTTAAACGTTTCAGTCTGGGTTTTCCTGTTTCCGGGGGGTTTGCAGGAGTGTTAGTAACTCAGGACTGAAGGGGGGTAAGGGGGGTTTGACGACGCAAAAAACAGTGGGGGCAACCGAGAACGATCAAAAGTGGAAGGTAACATTATGCTCTTGATATTAAGTAATGTGGTTCTTATGTAATGTCTTTCCAACATGCAGTACATTACGCGCTGCAAGATAAATGTTCAACCGTGTTAGTTAATACCGTGCGCACTCTGAAATGTCAAGTGAAAGGAAAAAAAAAAAAGAACCAACCGCCCCTGTGGAGTGAACGCCCGGCTTGGTGGGTAACGAGTCGTATGATTACCTCCATTAACTTATGTAAGCGTCGATGAAAGTGGGAGGAATAATATAAACCAATGTTCCTGAAGTAGGAGCCAAATGCCAGGAATAATTCACCTTTTAGGTAGCTACCCCCACAATAGAAGTTCCTGACCATCAATAATAATTAGCATTAAGGAATAAAGAGGTAGGTAGGTTCTTACTGCATCGGTTATTTAATTGGTTAGTTAATTGAGTCCTGTTCTATCATTGGTTCTCGAAATTAGAGGTAATTAGTCGATTGCCCAGTACTACTCCGACATTTACACAAAAACATAATATGGTTTATGTCCTGTTTTTAGCTATGTGTATTAGTTCTATGGTTCATATAAATTAATGGTTATAATACATATAATGACCTGAAAAATTACTTAATATAGTTAAAATAAATGAGTGCATATATACATATATGCACTCAGAAAATATTTTAACGCAGAAATTTGGCTTTGGGAGCCAAAAGTGGGAGTTCAACCCTCCTTTTTCTGAGCACAAAGGAGGAATTTAACCTCCGCTTCCGGTTTACAACGCCGGCGTTCTGTTCTGAACTACAAGTGCAAGTTCATTTTATGATGCCGTTTTCTGTTCGGCCAATTATTGGGGTAAAGATAAGGAAAATAAGGAAATAGATTACGGAGGCTAATTGGCCGATAATAATGTAGGGGGGTTCTACAGGTATTCCTCCGATTCAGGTTAGGACAACAATATCTATAGTCAGGGCCCAGAATAGGAGTTGGCTGAGGGGGCGAAAAGTGAGTCCTCGTTGTTTTGAGGTGTGAAGGATGGGGACTGCCAGGAGAATAAGGATAGAGAGGAGAAGTGCTAGTACTCCCCCCAATTTGTTGGGGATGGAGCGTAAAATGGCGTAAGCGAATAGAAAGTATCATTCAGGTTTAATATGAGGGGGTGTAACGAGGGGGTTGGCAGGGGTAAAGTTATCCGGGTCTCCTAGGAGGTTAGGGAGGAAAAGGGCGAGGGAAATCAGAGTAAGAAGGAATAAAGCAAAGCCTAGTAAGTCTTTGTAGGAGAAATATGGGTGGAACGAGATTTTATCCGTGTTAGAGTTAAGTCCTGTGGGGTTGTTAGAGCCCGTTTCATGGAGAAATATAAGGTGAATTATGGTGGCGGCAGCAATGATGAAAGGGAGGAGGAAGTGGAATGTAAAAAATCGGTTAAGAGTAGCGTTGTCAACAGAAAACCCTCCTCAAACCCACTGGACAAGATTGTTGCCGATATAGGGCACAGCTGATATTAAGTTTGTGATTACGGTAGCGCCTCAGAAGGATATTTGTCCTCAGGGCAGGACGTAGCCGACAAAAGCGGTGGCTATGACAAGCAGAAGGAGGATTACGCCTATATTTCAGGTTTTTTTATTTAAATAAGAGCCGTAGTAAAGGCCTCGGGCAATGTGCAGGTAGATAGCAATGAAGAAGAAAGATGCGCCGTTGGCATGCATGCTTCGAATTAATCAGCCGTAATTTACGTTACGGCAAATGTGGGCAACTGAGGAGAATGCGGTGGTGATGTCTGAAGTGTAATGTATTGCTAGGAAGAGACCGGTCAGAATTTGTACTATTAAAGACAGGCCTAGAAGGGAGCCGAAGTTTCATCAGGCAGAGATATTTGAAGGGGTTGGCAGGTCAATGATGGTATCGTTAGCGATGTTAATAAGAGGGGGAGTTTTGCGTAGGCTGGCCATTAATTTGTTCCTGTAGTTGATCTACAACGGTGGTTTTTCAAGCCATTGGTCCTGGTTAAAATCCTGGTGGGAATAATGACTTATTTAATACTGTTATTACTAATTGGGCTGGTTTTGGGACTTGTAGCAGTTGCTTCCAATCCCTCACCTTATTTTGCTGCTTTAGGGCTGGTTGTGGTATCAGGCATGGGTTGTGGTGTTGTGGTTGTTTGTGGGGGTTCATTTTTGTCTTTGGTGTTATTCCTAATTTATTTGGGAGGGATATTAGTAGTTTTTGCTTATTCTGCGGCTTTGGCTGTAGAGCCATATCCGGAGAGTTTTGGGGATTGGTCTGTGGCAATTTATGGTGGGTCTTATGTAGGAGGTGTGGGGGTAGCTTGTCTGTTTTTATGAGGGGGGTGATTTGAAGAGTCTTGAGTACCTGTGGGTGAGTTGTCTAGCTTGTCTGTGTTTCGGGGGGATATGTCAGGAGTTGCGATCATATACTCGCAGGGTGAGTGGATATTGGTTACTGCTGCATGGGTACTTTTGTTAACGTTGTTTGTTGTGTTGGAACTTACACGGGGGTTGGCTCGAGGGGCGTTACGAGTAGTTAGGTTAACATGCATAGTGTAAGAGTTAATGTTAGTAAAAATAACATTAAAAAGGTCTTAATTAGACCTTTTTGGGTATTACTTGTGGCGGTAATTATAGGGAGGTTAAGTGAGGTGATAGATTTTGGTCCTGTTTTTTTAAGTCATATTGAATCAATTGTTTTAAGAGCAATTTTTTGTCCGAAGATGAGGGATAATTTAGGAGAGGCGAGGTGAATAATTAAGGGGTAAAATCTGAGTATGTTGGAGAATGAGTGGGTAGAGCGTTTGGGATTTAAGGATGTTTGTTTGGAGGTAATAAGGGCTATTTCAAGGGCGATTAATAAGCCGGTCAAGGTAACTGTAAGTGCGGCGAGCTTAAGAGTAAGGGGTATGGTTATAACGGGGGATTTGGTTGGAGTTAGGTTAAATGCAATGATTAGCCCTGCAATTACACTTCCTCAGGCGAGTCGTTTAATGGATTTAATTAGTGAGTTATCATTTTCATTAATGGGGGATAAAGAGTTGAACCGGGGGTGATTCATTGTTACATAATAGATTATACGAAAGCTGTAAATGGCGGTGAATGAGGTTGCCAGAAGTGTTAATACGAGGGCTCAGGCGTTGAGGTAGGAAGTGTTGAGTGCTTCGATGATAGGATCTTTGGAGAAAAATCCGGTTAAAAAAGGGGTTCCTATTAAGGCAAGGCTCCCTAATGTGAGGCAAGAAGATGTGAAAGGTATAAGTTGGTGAGTTCCTCCTATTTTGCGGATGTCTTGTTCGTTGTTGAGGCTGTGGATAATGGAGCCAGAGGAGAGGAAAAGTATAGCTTTAAAGAATGCGTGAGTACAAATATGGAGAAATGCTAGTTGAGGCATATTAAGTCCGATGGCAATTATTATTAGCCCTAATTGACTTGCTGTTGAGAATGCTACGATCTTTTTGATATCGTTTTGTGTGAGGGCGCAAATAGCGTTAAATAAGGTGGTGAGTGCGCCTAAACATAGACAGAGAGTGAGGATAAAGGGGTTGTTTTCTATTAAGGGGGCTAGACGGATTATTAGGAAAATTCCTGCAACAACTATTGTGCTGGAGTGCAGTAGGGCAGAAACGGGTGTGGGGCCTTCTATGGCTGAGGGGAGTCATGGGTGGAGTCCAAATTGGGCGGATTTTCCTGCTGCTGCCAAGATTAACCCTATAAGGGGGATGGTAAAGTCTTTTTCTTGGGGGGAGCTAAAGATGTTTTGTATTTCTCATGAGTTAAGGTTTATAGCAGTTCATGCTATAAATAAAATTAATCCGAGATCGCCGATTCGGTTGTAAAGCACTGCTTGGAGGGCTGCTGTGTTTGCGTCCGCTCGGCCGTACCATCATCCGATTAAAAGGAAGGATATTATTCCTACGCCCTCTCAGCCAATGAATAACTGGAAAATGTTATTAGCGGTTACTAGGATTATTATGGCAATAAGAAATGTGAGGAGGTATAAAGAAAATTTGTTTGCGTAAGGGTCTGAGTGCATATAGTAGGTGGTGAATTCTAGAATTGATCAAGTGATATATAGGGCTACAGAGGTGAAGATAATGGAATATAAGTCAAATTTAAAACTAATGTTGATGTTGAAGTTGGATGTGCATACTCATGATCAGGAGGTGGCGATAGTTTCGGTTCCTTCGTTAAGGAATAAAAAAAGAGGGAGGAGGCTAATGAAAAACCCTGTTTTAATTAGATTTTTAATGAAAGTAGGGGGCCAGTTGATTGGACGGGAGGTGGGGATAAGTGGTCAGACGAGGGGGGTTCAGAGGAGGGCAAGGATAATAATTAGGCTAGATGTTATTGTTAGGTGGGAGTTCACAGCCCTTGCTTGGATTTGCACCAAGATTTTTGATTCCTAAGACCAAGGGATCGTCTGTTATCCTTCAGGGGCGTAAGTAAGCCTTGGGGTTTAACCAAGGGGGCAAAGATTAGCAGTCTTTGTTGCCTTCGGGCCTTTCTTGGTGGATAAGAGGATTTTAACCTTTATTTTTAGAGCCACAGTCTAAGGTCTTGTTTAAACGATATCTACAAAAAGGGGTTCCTAGCAGGAGTTCGGGTTTGAAAGTGAGGAGGAGTAGTGGGACCAGATGTAGAGTTATAAGGAGATGTTCACGAGAGTGAGATGGCTCTAAAAAGATAAGGTGGTTAGTTAGTGAGCCTCGTTGGGTTGTTAAGAAGAGATAAAGTGAATATGCGGCTGTAATAATAGTTCCGGTGCCGGTTAGGGCGATAGTAAAAGGTGATCAATTAAATGTGGAAGAGATAATTGCTAATTCTCCTACAAGGTTGGGTAAGGGGGGTAAGGCAAGATTGGCTAAGCTGGCAATAAATCATCAGATAGTTATTAATGGGAGAATTATTTGCAAACCTCGGGCGAGTGTAAGTTCACGGCTGTGGGTTCGTTCATAATTGGTGTTAGCTAGGCAGAATAAGGCTGAGGAAGTTAAACCGTGGGCGATTATTAAAATTAGTGCCCCAGAATATCCCCAAGGGGATTGAATGAGGATTCCTGCTACTACTAGGCCTATATGGCTTACTGATGAGTATGCGATGAGGCATTTTAGGTCAGTTTGTCGTAGGCAGTTTGAGGCTGTCATAATAATTCCTCATAAAGCGAGGATCATAAATGGATAGGAAAGTTCTTTGGTGAGGGGTTCTAAGGTACTTATTAAGCGCATTATACCATATCCCCCCAATTTTAAGAGTACTGCAGCTAGAACTATGGAGCCTGCGATTGGTGCTTCTACGTGGGCTTTGGGGAGTCAAAGGTGGACACCGTAGAGAGGCATTTTTACTAAAAAGGCCAGGAGGCATCCGGCTCATCATAATTTAGACCCGTATGATAAGAGGTTGGTGGGGCTGTGGTATTGGATTGTTAAGAGAGAGAGGGTTCCAATGTTGTTTTGTAATAATAAAAGGGCAACTAGTAGTGGTAAGGATCCTATGAGTGTGTAAAATAAAAAATATGTGCCTGCGTTTAGGCGTTCTGCTTGGTTTCCCCAACGAGTAATAATAAAAAGAGTAGGGATTAGTGTGGCTTCAAATGCGACATAAAACATAATTAATTCAGTGGCGCTAAAGGCCAAGATTAGAAGAATTTGTAATGTAATAAGTAGGGTGATGTATGTGCGTTGTTGGTTAATGAGGTATGTGGTTGTGTGGCAGAGTCCGGACGATATAAACCCAGCTTGAGCTGGTCCGGGGTGGACCAACTTGAGCCGGGTTTTTTTGGTGTGGCAGAGCTCGGACGGAATCAGTCCAGCTGGGGTTAATCCAGAGGTGGTTAGTCCGAGTTGGGTTAGTTTGGTTGGGTTCAATCCTGTGTGGATTAATCCCGACAAGATCATTAATGGTAGAAGTCAGCAAGAGAGGATTAGTAGGGGGGTGGATAGTGGGTCAGTGGCTAAAGTTGTGTTAAGGGAGGATCATCCAGTTTCTGATGGTCATTTCACTCATTGGAGGGTGGTTAGTGAAATAATAAGGCTGTGGGTTAGAGTTGATGTTTGTATTCATTTGGGAGGGGTGAGTCAGGTTGTGGGGATTAGTATGATTGTAGGGATTAGGATCTTTAACATTGTAAGATATTAAGGGCTTGAAGGCGATCGGTTCCGTGGGTTCGGGAGGTAGCTACAAGAAGGGCAAGCCCTGCGCTTGCTTCACAGGCTGAGAAAGCGAGGAGTAATATTGGCGAGGGGGAAAAATTAATGGAACTTAATTGTAAGGTTCATAATGAGAGAGCCATATACAGGGAAAGTATTATTCCTTCTAGGCAGAGGAGTGCGGATAATAAATGGGTTCGATGGAATGTTAGTCCTATTAGGCCGAGGATAAAGCTTGTTGAAAAGGCGAAATGTGTGGGTGTCATTAGGCAATCGTGGAGTTAAACCACGTTCTTTTGAGCCGAAATCAAATGTTTATACCTACAACTAATTACCTATTCAGCTCATTCGAGGCCGCCTTGGGCTCATTCATACATCAGGCCAAGAGTAAGAAGAATGAGAACTGTTGATGCTCAAATAAGTGTGGAGGTAGGGGATGCCAGTTGGGTGCTTCAAGGGAGGGGTAGTAAAAGTGCGATTTCTAAATCAAAAAGTAAGAAGAGGATGGCCACTAGGAAAAAGCGGAGTGAGAATGGGGATCGGGCTGAACCAAGGGGGTTGAACCCGCATTCATAAGGGGATAATTTTTCCAGGTCTGGGCTTATTTGAGGGATTCAAAATGCTACAATAATTAAGATAAGGGAGAGTGTTAAGGTGATTGTTAGAATAGCGGTAAATAGGTTCATTATCTTTTTTTGGACTTTAACCAAAATCGAATGATTGGAAGTCATTCATACTGTTTGTACTAAAAAGATATGATCCTCATCAATAAATTGAGGCATAAAGGAATAGTCAGACAACATCTACAAAATGTCAGTATCAGGCAGCAGCTTCGAATCCAAAATGGTGTTCGGATGTGAAGTGATGGCGAATTTGTCGTAGAAGGCATACTGTTAGGAATGTAGATCCAATAATTACGTGTAGTCCGTGGAATCCTGTTGCTACAAAAAAAGTAGTTCCATAAACGCCTTCACTAATTGAGAAAGGAGCTTCGTAATATTCTATGGCTTGGAGGAAGGTGAAGAAAAAGCCCAGAATAATTGTTAGGGTGAGGGCATTGGTTGCTTGTTTACGTTTATTTTTTATAATGCTGTGGTGTGCGGAGGTTACTGTTACTCCAGAGGCTAATAAAACGGCTGTGTTGAGGAGGGGGACTTCAAATGGGTCTAAGGGTAGGATCCCCAAGGGTGGTCAGTATTCACCTAGTTCGGGGGTGGGGGTTAGACTGGAGTGATAAAAGGCTCAGAAGAACCCAAGGAAGAAAAATACTTCTGATGCAATAAATAGAATTATTCCGTAGCGTAAACCTTTTTGAACGATAGGTGAGTGGAGGCCTTGAAAAGTCCCTTCTCGAATAATATCACGTCATCATTGGAGTGTTGTTAGTAGAAGGATAATTAGGCTTAGTATTATTAGTGTGGAGGTGTTGAAGTGGAATCAGATGGCTAAGCCAGATGTTATAAGTAAAGCACCAATTGCTCCTGTAAGGGGCCAAGGGCTTGGGTCAACTATGTGGAATGCATGTGTTTGATGGGCCATTATGTGTTTTCTTGTAGGTATAGGGTAAGTAAGAGCACGAAGACATAAGCTTGGAGTATGGCGACAGCTATTTCAAGGAGGGTTAGGGCTAAGAGCAGAATAATTGTTGAGGCGGTGAGTATAATGTTCATGGGAAGTAAAATTATGGCTGCGGAGGAGATAAGGTGTATCAGTAAATGACCGGCTGTTAGGTTAGCGGCGATACGGACGGCGAGGGCGATAGGGCGAATTAAGAGGCTAATAGACTCAATAATAATTAAGGCTGGGATCAAGAGAGTTGGGGTTCCTTCGGGAAGAAGGTGAGCTAATGAATGGCTGGGGTTATGGCGTGCACCTGTGATTACTGTTATTAATCAGGCAGGAACTGCAAGGCTTAAAGTTAGTGATAGCTGAGTAGTAGGGGTAAAGGTGTAGGGGATTAAGCCTGTTGTATTTATTAAAATAAGGAAGGTGATTAAGGATGTGAATATAAGGGCTCATTTATGGGATGAGGTTTTAAGTGGTAAAAAGAGTTGGTGGGTGGTTAAATTAATAAATCAGGTTTGTAGAGTAAGAAGGGGGTTATTTATTCAGCGGGGGGAGTAAGATAAAATAAGAATTGAAGGGAATATAATGGCTAATGCGATTAGGGGGGCACCATACAGTGAGGGGCTTGAAAATTGGTTAAATAAGCCTAATGCCATTGTCAGGTTGCAGAGGGGGTGTCTAAAGTTGTGAAGTTTAGAGAGAGGGGTTCATTAGGAACTTTGTAAGATATTACTTTAGGGAGCATAAGTGTTGTAAAAACTAATCATGTAAATAGTATGATTCCGAGTCAAGGGGACGGGTCTAGTTGGGGCATGTCGCTAGGGGTGGTAGGGAGTCACCAATCTTTAGCTTAAAAGGCTAATGCTATTGCCCTCTTTAGCTTCTTAGCGGGTCTAATCGGAGGAGGTGGAAGATCAGAGTTCAAAGTCTTCTAAGGGGACTACTTCAACTACAATTGGTATAAAGCTGTGGTAGGCCCCACAAATTTCGGAGCATTGTCCATAGTAAACACCAGGTCAGTAAGGGATGAAGGTTATTTGATTTAGTCGGCCTGGGACAGCGTCTACTTTAACCCCAAAGGAGGGCAGGGTTCAAGCGTGAAGGACATCAGCTGCACTGACTAGTATGCGAATTGGGGATTGTAATGGGACGACTATGTGGTAGTCAGATTCTAGTAAACGGAATTGACCTGGAGTGAGTTCTTCTATTGGAGTTATATAGGAGTCAAATTCGAGGTCTTCATAATCCGTATATTCGTATGACCAGTACCATTGATGCCCCACCGTTTTGATAGTGAGGTGGGGGGTATTAATTTCTTCTATAAAGTAAAGAATTCGTAGAGAAGGCAGGGCGATAATAATTAGGATAAGTGAGGGGAGGATAGTTCAAAGAATTTCTATAACCTGGGAGTCTAATAATAATTTGTTTGTTAGTTTTGCAGAGATTACTACTGCGATAATGTAGAGTACTAGGGCGCTGATAAGAAAAACAGTTGTTATGGCGTGGTCGTGAAAGTGAAGTAGTTCTTCTATTGTAGGGGATGTTGCATCTTGAAAGCCTAATTGGAGAGGTCGGGCCATTAAGATATGTAAGAGTTTAACTTACAATTCTGTCTTGACAAGGCAGTGTAATATTTTACTAATATCTTATGAGGAAGAAAATGGCAGAGTGGTGATGTGAGCGGCTTGAAACCGTTTTACGGGGGTTCGATTCCCTCTTTTCTGGTTAAGTGTGTTGTGTCTGGGTATGAACAGGCTCTTCAAATGTATGGTAGGGAGGAGGGCAGCCGTGGATTCATTCTACGTTAGTGGTAGTTATTTCAACAGATAAGACTTCTCGCTTAGAGGCAAATGCTTCTCAGATGATAAAGAGGAACATAATAACGGCGATTAAAGAAATTAAAGAGCCAATTGAGGAGACAGTGTTTCATAGTGTAAAGGCATCCGGGTAATCTGAGTATCGGCGGGGCATCCCGGCTAGCCCTAGGAAATGTTGAGGAAAGAATGTCAGGTTTACGCCTACGAATATTACGCCGAAATGGATTTTGGTTCATGTACTGTGAAGAGTAAATCCGGTGAATAAGGGGAATCAATAAACAAATCCTGCTATAATAGCAAATACAGCGCCTATGGATAAGACGTAATGGAAGTGGGCTACTACGTAGTATGTGTCATGAAGGATAATATCAAGGGAGGAGTTAGCTAGCACAATCCCTGTTAGGCCTCCGACTGTAAATAGGAAAATAAAGCCAAGAGCCCATAATAAGGGAGTGTCTCATTTGATTACACTTCCGTGGAGAGTAGCTAGTCAGCTAAAAACTTTAACCCCGGTGGGGATGGCAATAATTATTGTGGCGGAAGTGAAGTATGCTCGAGTATCCACGTCTATGCCTACTGTAAATATATGGTGTGCTCATACAATAAAACCTAAAAGTCCAATTGCTATTATTGCCCAAATTATGCCTATGTAGCCAAAAGGTTCTTTTTTTGCTGAATAATAAGCTACGATGTGGGAGATTATTCCAAACCCTGGGAGGATTAGAATATAGACCTCGGGGTGGCCGAAGAATCAAAATAAATGTTGGTAAAGGATTGGGTCTCCTCCTCCTGCGGGGTCAAAAAATGTGGTGTTAAGATTACGATCTGTAAGAAGTATGGTGATTGCAGCCGCTAGAACTGGCAGGGAGAGCAAGAGTAGTACGGCAGTGACTAATACTGCTCAAACAAATAAAGGTGTTTGGTATTGTGAGACGGACAGGGGCTTTATGTTGATGGCGGTGGTGATAAAGTTGATCGCCCCCAGAATAGAGGAAACACCAGCTAAGTGGAGGGAGAAGATGGTTAGATCTACTGATGTCCCTGCGTGGGCGAGGTTGGCGGCTAAAGGGGGGTACACTGTTCAGCCCGTCCCTGCTCCTATTTCCACTGCTGAGGAGGCTAGCAGGAGAAGGAAGGATGGAGGAAGGAGTCAGAAGCTCATATTATTTATTCGAGGAAAGGCTATATCTGGGGCCCCAATTATTAAGGGTACTAATCAGTTGCCGAAGCCTCCGATCATAAGGGGTATTACTATAAAAAAGATTATTACGAATGCGTGGGCTGTTACAATTACGTTGTAGATCTGGTCATCACCCAGTAAAGCGCCGGGTTGGCTAAGTTCTGCCCGAATGAGGAGGCTTAGGGCGGTGCCCACCATGCCGGCTCATGCGCCGAATACTAAGTAGAGGGTGCCGATATCTTTGTGATTCGTTGAGAAGAATCAGCGAGGGATTGCCACAGATAGGATGGCTGAGTAAGCGGTGGATTGTAAACCCACATACAGGGGTTTGAGTCCCTTTCTTATCAGGCCCTGAGGTGTACGACATATTAGATTGCAAATCTTGAGTAGCGAATTAACGTTTGCCGGGGCTTTCCCCCGCCTTCGCCTTTTTAAAGGCGGGGGAAAGTAGAAAGATGCTCACTGGTTTGAGCGCTTAGCTGTTAACTAAGAATTTGTAGGATCGAGGCCTACCTTTCTAGATAAGGTTTTAGCTTAATTAAAGTGTCTGTTTTGCATGCAGAAGATGTGAGTTAGTGTCTTGCAGGTCTTAGCAAAGGTTAGGAGATTTTCACTTCTGTTTAGGGCTTTGAAGGCCCTTAGTTTAAATGTTAACTTAAACCTTTATGTCTTAGTATTAGGGCGGCTATAGTAGGGAGTAAGGGTAGAAGTGTAATTGATGAAATAAGTGTGATGCTCAAAGGAAGTGTGGAGTAGGTGGTTTGAAAACGCCAAGGGGCGAGGTTTAGGGTATTATTAGGAGATATTGTAAGTGTTATTGCATATGATAAACGAAGGTAGAAGTAAAGGCTTAAGAGGGTAGATAAGGCTATGATGGTTGCAAGGGGTATTAAATCTTGTTTTGTTAATTCTTGAAGGATTAATCATTTTGGGCCGAAGCCTGTTAGTGGGGGTAGGCCCCCTAGGGATAGTATAATTAGGGGGGTTAGGGCTGTTAAGGTTGGGAATTTGAATCAAGAGGTAGTAAGTGTGTTGATAGAGGTTGAATTGTTAATATTAAATAAGGAGAAGACTGCGGATGTTATTAGGATATATGTTAGTAAGGCGATTAGTGTTAGGGAGGGGGAGTATTGAAGGATTAGTACTATCCATCCGAGGTGGGCAATGGATGAGTAGGCCAGGATTTTTCGGAGTTGGTTTTGGTTTAAACCGCCTCAGCCCCCGATTAGTGTAGAGAGGATTGCTATGGTGGAGAGGATAAATGAGTTTTGTGAGGACATTTGTATTAGTAGGGCGAAGGGGGCAAGTTTTTGTCAAGTTGATAGGATTAGGCCGGTGGTTAAGTCAAGTCCTTGGAGGACTTCAGGCAATCAGGTGTGGAGAGGGGCTAGACCTACTTTTAGTGCGAGTGCTAAGGTAATAAGTGTTAATGGTAAGGGGTGGGAGATTTCGTTAATAGTCCACTGTCCTGTAAACCAGGCATTCATTGAACTGGCAAAAAGAATTACGGCTGCTGCAGTGGCTTGAGTGAGAAAGTATTTGGTTGAGGCTTCTACTGAGCGGGGGTGATGGTGTTGTGCTATTAAAGGGATGATGGCTAGTGTGTTAATCTCTAAGCCTATTCATGCTAGTAATCAGTGGGAACTTATGAATGTGATTGTGGTACCTAGTCCCAGCCCGAGAAGGAGGGTGGAAAGAATGTAGGGGTTCATTGGTGAGGGGAGGGTTGTAACCTACGTTTTTGGGGTATGGGCCCAAGAGCTTGTTTAGCTGACCTTACCGTTAGAAGGTGGTGTAATGAAGCACTGAGAGTTTTGATCTCTTTAGTGGAGGTTCGAATCCTCTTTTTCTAAGGAAATGGGAGGACTTTAACCTCCGTCTATTACTCTATCAAAGTAGTCCTTAATATTCGGGCACAGTTCCTATAATTGTGGCGGGAATCCTGCTATTGCAGTAGGAAGGGATAAGTGTCAGATAATTAGGGCGAGGGTTAGAGGTAAAAAATTTTTCCAGATAAGGTGTATTAATTGGTCGTAACGAAATCGGGGGTATGATGCTCGAATTCACAGGAATATCATAGAGAGAATTATTGTTTTTAATATTAGGCTGGAGGAGGCTAGTAAATTAATAAAGGGGATAAGGGGTTGGCAGGCTCCAAGGAAAAGAATGGTTGATAAGGTATTTATTAGTAGGATGTTGGCGTATTCAGCGAGGAAAAATAGGGCGAATGGACCTCCTGCATATTCAACATTAAACCCGGAGACTAATTCTGATTCGCCCTCTGTTAGGTCGAAAGGTGCTCGGTTTGTTTCAGCTAAGGTTGAGATGTATCATATTGCTGCCAAGGGTCAGGCAGGGATTACTAATCAAACACTTTCTTGTGTTGTATTAAAGGTTTGTAGGGTGAAATTACCGGTGAAGATAATGCATGCTAATAGGATCAGACCAAGGCTAACTTCATATGAAATAGTTTGGGCTACGGCCCGAAGGGCCCCGATTAGTGCGTATTTTGAATTTGATGCTCAGCCTGAGCCGAGAATGGAGTACACAGCCAGGCTGGATAATGCTATAATGAATAGGATACTCAGGTTTAAGTTAACAACAGGATGGGGTATAGGGAGGGGAGCTCATAATGTGAGAGCTAAGGTGAGTGCAAGGATTGGGGTGACTAAGAAGAGGAGGGGTGAAGCAGTAGAGGGGCGGACGGGTTCTTTAATAAAGAGTTTTAGGCCGTCAGCGATTGGTTGTAATAGGCCGTAAGGCCCTACAATGTTGGGTCCTTTTCGAAGTTGCATGTATCCAAGAATTTTGCGTTCAAGTAAAGTTAGAAATGCAACAGCGAGGAGGATTGGTACAATGTAGATTAAGGGGTTGGCGATATGTGTAAGTAATGTATCTATCATAGTTGGGGAGAGGGGTTGAACCTCTGTCGAAAGGGCTTAGGCCTTTTGCATTGTCCGGACTCTGCCACACCAACAATCGTTATTTTCGATCCATAGGTATGCTCTGTTACCTAATTTAGTTGTTTCATTGGGTTAGAGCAGGGCTTATTTAAAACAGGGGCCCTTTCTTCTTGGTCCTTTCGTACAAAAGAAGAACATAGCATAGATAGAAACTGACCTGGATTACTCCGGTCTGAACTCAGATCGCGTAGGACTTTAATCGTTGAACAAACGAACCCTTAATAGCTGCTGCACCATTAGGATGTCCTGATCCAACATCGAGGTCGTAAACCCTCTTGTCGATAGGGACTCTTGAAGAGGATTGCGCTGTTATCCCCGGGGTAACTTGGTTCGTTGATCGGCTTGCCGGATCATATGGCCAAATATTTTGGTGCTTAGAGCTGGTGCTCTTGGCTAAAAGGGTTATTTTATTCTTCACGGGGGGTTTATTTTACCCCGCGGTCGCCCCAACCGAAGACATTCAGGAGAGTTTTGTTTAGTTTGATTCTTTATTAGGAGGTTATTAACACAAATCAGCTGCTTATCTAAAGCTCCACGGGGTCTTCTCGTCTTATGTTAGTATCCCCGCTTCTGCACGGGGAGATCAATTTCATTGACAAAGGAAAGGAGACAGTTAAGCCCTCGTTGTGCCGTTCATACAGGTCTCTATTTAAAAGACAAGTGATTGTGCTACCTTTGCACGGTCAAAATACCGCGGCCGTTGAACATAGTCACAGGGCAGGCGGGACCTCTTATATTTATTATGCAAGAGGCGATGTTTTTGGTAAACAGGCGAGGCTTAGTGGGTTTGCCGAGTTCCTTCTTTTCCTTTTGGTCTTTCCTTGAGGGCACTCCGGTGTAGGGTTAACGGGCTTGTTTTGGTGGGTTTCCTTGTTTTATTGTTTTGCATTCCCCTCTGATTTGGGGGCCGTTAGTTTTCGGTGCGGGTTCGATCCGAGTTACACTTGTGGAAGGAGAGATTTTAGTTCTCTTATTACTCATATTAGCATTGTAGTTTCCAGGGGTGGTGGAATAGCCTGATATAGTTAGGGGTGTAAGAGGTTTTATCGGGATAAGGGGAGTGGTTGTGCTTGAGCTTTAACGCTTTCTTTAAAGGTGGCTGCTTTTAGGCCTACTAAGGCATATGGTTTTATTAGTATGATCTTTAGCCTCCTGAATGAAGTTGTATCTTGTGTCAAAAGGGCTGTACCTCTTTTGACTAACTCTAATTTCTCGTGTAGTCGTGAGTATGTGGTTTAGGGAGGGATTAGGCTGAACTTCTATCCATTTCTCAGGCAACCAGCTATAACTAAGTTCGGTTGGCTTGTCACCTCTACTCGGAGTTCTTCCCAGTCTTTTGCTACAGACATGGGTTGGCCCTATAGGCTGTCTCGGAGTAGCTCACTTAGTTTCGGGGGTTCAAACTTAAGTTCGCTTTGCTTGGTGGGTACTTGCTAAATCCTGATGCAAAAGGTACGAGGGGGTATCTCTGCTTTTAATAACTTGTTGGATTATTTCACTTCTTTTTCAGCGTTCCCTTACGGTACTTTATTTGTAGCTCTTGATTCCTTTTCTATCTCCTATACTTAGGGGGATAAATGGTTTATGGGGTGGGGTTAGGGTATTAAAATTTATTGATATTTATTGTTAGAGAGAGGGAGTGGGCTAGCTTTTAGGTAATCAGATCAGTCCAACTTGCATGGACAATTTCTCAGTGTAGGGGAGATGCTTTACTATTTAGCTATGATCTGTATTCCAAGTACACCTTCCGGTACACTTACCATGTTACGACTTGCCTCCCCTTAATGGGTTTTTATGTTTTATTTAATTTGGGTTATAAGGGTAGGGGAGAGTGACGGGCGGTGTGTGCGCGCTTCAGTGCCGTATTCAGAAGGACACTCTATTTCCTTCTTACTGCTAAATCCTCCTTCATATTTGTGTTTCAACAAATTTTTCGTTGTACGTTAAATTAACGAATGTAGCCCATTTCTTCCCTCTCATGTGCTACACCTTGACCTGACGTTTTGAGTTAAACTAGTTTTGCTCACTTTGGGTCCTTTGAAGGGTAAGCTGACGACGGCGGTATATAAGCGGATGGGGCGAGAGAGGGTGAGGTTTAACGAGGATTATCGGTTCTAGAACAGGCTCCTCTAGATGGGTATAAAGCACCGCCAAGTCCTTTGGGTTTTAAGCTGATGCTTGTAGTCCCCTGGCGGGTGAGAGTAAAATACATCAATGTTTACGGCTATGCATAATGGGGTATCTAATCCCAGTTTGTTCCATAGCTTTCGTGGAGTCAAAAGTTTAAAGTTACTTTCGTAAAGGGTTTCATATGTTCGTTTGCGTATAACGGCTTTGAAGATGTTTAACTTTAGTTTTCAATTTCTTAACCACCCTTTGTGCCGAAACCTATCAACTTGGGCCTCTCGTATAACCGCGGTGGCTGGCACGAGTTTTACCGGCCCTGTCAGCTTTAATTAAATCAAGTTTTCACTTATGGTTTAATGTTTATCACTGCTGAGTTCCCTTAGGGGTGTGGCTGAGCAAGGTGTTGTGGGCTACATTGTGTGCCTGATACCAGCTCCCAAACTGCAATAAGAAAGTTAGGGGCATTCTCACGGGTGTGCGGATACTTGCATGTGTAATTTTAGCTAGAGGTGATGGTAAAATCAGGACTAAGTTTTTGTGCTTCCGGAATGTTTTAAGATTCATTTTAACATCTTCAGTGTTATGTTTTATTTAAACTACAATAGCATATTTAATTTGAGGCTGCATTGGTGAGGGGAATAGATGTGAATATTGAAAGGATGGTTTATTGTATACTAGTGGATAGATGGGGGGAATTATACGTAGATATGTGGTGTATGTTGCATGTATTACATGTCCTTAAGATATCATACATGTTATGGGCGTATCGCATATATACTATTTATGGTATGTACGTTAGGGATTATGTATGTTATTATCTCATGTATAAGCTTAATGTGTGTTATGCCTTTCATATTTTGTATATTTTATAAGTACAATGTATTTTACATGTTTATGGCCCTAATATTTAATATATTATGTTTGTTACATATCTTATGTGTTACGGCCCTCTGTGTGTTGTGTGTGGTAGGTTATATGTTCTTGTATGATATGCACATATAATAGATACACACACATATATATACACACACATATTTGTTATAAATATATGTGGTTCATTGTTTATTCTTTGCATTTTACAGGCTTTGTGTGTGCTACAAATTTTACATGTTTATAAACTCCTTACATTTTATACATTTATACATTTTGCTTGTGTATGTGTTTTATGTATTGTAAGCCCCTTATGTTTCACACATAATACTTTTCGTGTATTTTGTATGTATAGGAGGCCCCTCAATATGTTATATACTTGCGAGCAATATAAATGTACAATATAAAAGAATATATGAATTATGTTGTGAGAAGAAAGTTAGTGAGAAAAATTTTTCAGCTAAAGAGGTTTTAGAATGTTTTGTGTTGATCGAACATCATTCGTGTGGTGCAGTATAATACTTGTAATGTTTGTTTGTTGTTCAGGGAAATTAAAGGGGAACAAATAGTTTACTAAACGTTTGACGTTTGTTGCTGGCTTAGCAGTTTTAGGTCTTTGGCTTTGTTCAAGTGGTGGTGGATCGTAAATTTGTTCGTTTCGTTGTTCGTTCGTTGTTCGTTCGTTGTTTGTTCCAGTGCAAATTTAAAGGCTAACAAATAAAATTTGTTAAACGTTTCAGTCTGGGTTTTCCTGTTTCCGGGGGGTTTGCAGGAGTGTTAGTAACTCAGGACTGAAGGGGGGTAAGGGGGGTTTGACGACGCAAAAAACAGTGGGGGCAACCGAGAACGATCAAAAGTGGAAGGTAACATTATGCTCTTGATATTAAGTAATGTGGTTCTTATGTAATGTCTTTCCAACATGCAGTACATTACGCGCTGCAAGATAAATGTTCAACCGTGTTAGTTAATACCGTGCGCACTCTGAAATGTCAAGTGAAAGGAAAAAAAAAAAAGAACCAACCGCCCCTGTGGAGTGAACGCCCGGCTTGGTGGGTAACGAGTCGTATGATTACCTCCATTAACTTATGTAAGCGTCGATGAAAGTGGGAGGAATAATATAAACCAATGTTCCTGAAGTAGGAGCCAAATGCCAGGAATAATTCACCTTTTAGGTAGCTACCCCCACAATAGAAGTTCCTGACCATCAATAATAATTAGCATTAAGGAATAAAGAGGTAGGTAGGTTCTTACTGCATCGGTTATTTAATTGGTTAGTTAATTGAGTCCTGTTCTATCATTGGTTCTCGAAATTAGAGGTAATTAGTCGATTGCCCAGTACTACTCCGACATTTACACAAAAACATAATATGGTTTATGTCCTGTTTTTAGCTATGTGTATTAGTTCTATGGTTCATATAAATTAATGGTTATAATACATATAATGACCTGAAAAATTACTTAATATAGTTAAAATAAATGAGTGCATATATACATATATGCACTCAGAAAATATTTTAACGCAGAAATTTGGCTTTGGGAGCCAAAAGTGGGAGTTCAACCCTCCTTTTTCTGAGCACAAAGGAGGAATTTAACCTCCGCTTCCGGTTTACAACGCCGGCGTTCTGTTCTGAACTACAAGTGCAAGTTCATTTTATGATGCCGTTTTCTGTTCGGCCAATTATTGGGGTAAAGATAAGGAAAATAAGGAAATAGATTACGGAGGCTAATTGGCCGATAATAATGTAGGGGGGTTCTACAGGTATTCCTCCGATTCAGGTTAGGACAACAATATCTATAGTCAGGGCCCAGAATAGGAGTTGGCTGAGGGGGCGAAAAGTGAGTCCTCGTTGTTTTGAGGTGTGAAGGATGGGGACTGCCAGGAGAATAAGGATAGAGAGGAGAAGTGCTAGTACTCCCCCCAATTTGTTGGGGATGGAGCGTAAAATGGCGTAAGCGAATAGAAAGTATCATTCAGGTTTAATATGAGGGGGTGTAACGAGGGGGTTGGCAGGGGTAAAGTTATCCGGGTCTCCTAGGAGGTTAGGGAGGAAAAGGGCGAGGGAAATCAGAGTAAGAAGGAATAAAGCAAAGCCTAGTAAGTCTTTGTAGGAGAAATATGGGTGGAACGAGATTTTATCCGTGTTAGAGTTAAGTCCTGTGGGGTTGTTAGAGCCCGTTTCATGGAGAAATATAAGGTGAATTATGGTGGCGGCAGCAATGATGAAAGGGAGGAGGAAGTGGAATGTAAAAAATCGGTTAAGAGTAGCGTTGTCAACAGAAAACCCTCCTCAAACCCACTGGACAAGATTGTTGCCGATATAGGGCACAGCTGATATTAAGTTTGTGATTACGGTAGCGCCTCAGAAGGATATTTGTCCTCAGGGCAGGACGTAGCCGACAAAAGCGGTGGCTATGACAAGCAGAAGGAGGATTACGCCTATATTTCAGGTTTTTTTATTTAAATAAGAGCCGTAGTAAAGGCCTCGGGCAATGTGCAGGTAGATAGCAATGAAGAAGAAAGATGCGCCGTTGGCATGCATGCTTCGAATTAATCAGCCGTAATTTACGTTACGGCAAATGTGGGCAACTGAGGAGAATGCGGTGGTGATGTCTGAAGTGTAATGTATTGCTAGGAAGAGACCGGTCAGAATTTGTACTATTAAAGACAGGCCTAGAAGGGAGCCGAAGTTTCATCAGGCAGAGATATTTGAAGGGGTTGGCAGGTCAATGATGGTATCGTTAGCGATGTTAATAAGAGGGGGAGTTTTGCGTAGGCTGGCCATTAATTTGTTCCTGTAGTTGATCTACAACGGTGGTTTTTCAAGCCATTGGTCCTGGTTAAAATCCTGGTGGGAATAATGACTTATTTAATACTGTTATTACTAATTGGGCTGGTTTTGGGACTTGTAGCAGTTGCTTCCAATCCCTCACCTTATTTTGCTGCTTTAGGGCTGGTTGTGGTATCAGGCATGGGTTGTGGTGTTGTGGTTGTTTGTGGGGGTTCATTTTTGTCTTTGGTGTTATTCCTAATTTATTTGGGAGGGATATTAGTAGTTTTTGCTTATTCTGCGGCTTTGGCTGTAGAGCCATATCCGGAGAGTTTTGGGGATTGGTCTGTGGCAATTTATGGTGGGTCTTATGTAGGAGGTGTGGGGGTAGCTTGTCTGTTTTTATGAGGGGGGTGATTTGAAGAGTCTTGAGTACCTGTGGGTGAGTTGTCTAGCTTGTCTGTGTTTCGGGGGGATATGTCAGGAGTTGCGATCATATACTCGCAGGGTGAGTGGATATTGGTTACTGCTGCATGGGTACTTTTGTTAACGTTGTTTGTTGTGTTGGAACTTACACGGGGGTTGGCTCGAGGGGCGTTACGAGTAGTTAGGTTAACATGCATAGTGTAAGAGTTAATGTTAGTAAAAATAACATTAAAAAGGTCTTAATTAGACCTTTTTGGGTATTACTTGTGGCGGTAATTATAGGGAGGTTAAGTGAGGTGATAGATTTTGGTCCTGTTTTTTTAAGTCATATTGAATCAATTGTTTTAAGAGCAATTTTTTGTCCGAAGATGAGGGATAATTTAGGAGAGGCGAGGTGAATAATTAAGGGGTAAAATCCGAGTATGTTGGAGAATGAGTGGGTAGAGCGTTTGGGATTTAAGGATGTTTGTTTGGAGGTAATAAGGGCTATTTCAAGGGCGATTAATAAGCCGGTCAAGGTAACTGTAAGTGCGGCGAGCTTAAGAGTAAGGGGTATGGTTATAACGGGGGATTTGGTTGGAGTTAGGTTAAATGCAATGATTAGCCCTGCAATTACACTTCCTCAGGCGAGTCGTTTAATGGATTTAATTAGTGAGTTATCATTTTCATTAATGGGGGATAAAGAGTTGAACCGGGGGTGATTCATTGTTACATAATAGATTATACGAAAGCTGTAAATGGCGGTGAATGAGGTTGCCAGAAGTGTTAATACGAGGGCTCAGGCGTTGAGGTAGGAAGTGTTGAGTGCTTCGATGATAGGATCTTTGGAGAAAAATCCGGTTAAAAAAGGGGTTCCTATTAAGGCAAGGCTCCCTAATGTGAGGCAAGAAGATGTGAAAGGTATAAGTTGGTGAGTTCCTCCTATTTTGCGGATGTCTTGTTCGTTGTTGAGGCTGTGGATAATGGAGCCAGAGGAGAGGAAAAGTATAGCTTTAAAGAATGCGTGAGTGCAAATATGGAGAAATGCTAGTTGAGGCATATTAAGTCCGATGGCAATTATTATTAGCCCTAATTGACTTGCTGTTGAGAATGCTACGATCTTTTTGATATCGTTTTGTGTGAGGGCGCAAATAGCGTTAAATAAGGTGGTGAGTGCGCCTAAACATAGACAGAGAGTGAGGATAAAGGGGTTGTTTTCTATTAAGGGGGCTAGACGGATTATTAGGAAAATTCCTGCAACAACTATTGTGCTGGAGTGCAGTAGGGCAGAAACGGGTGTGGGGCCTTCTATGGCTGAGGGGAGTCATGGGTGGAGTCCAAATTGGGCGGATTTTCCTGCTGCTGCCAAGATTAACCCTATAAGGGGGATGGTAAAGTCTTTTTCTTGGGGGGAGCTAAAGATGTTTTGTATTTCTCATGAGTTAAGGTTTATAGCAGTTCATGCTATAAATAAAATTAATCCGAGATCGCCGATTCGGTTGTAAAGCACTGCTTGGAGGGCTGCTGTGTTTGCGTCCGCTCGGCCGTACCATCATCCGATTAAAAGGAAGGATATTATTCCTACGCCCTCTCAGCCAATGAATAACTGGAAAATGTTATTAGCGGTTACTAGGATTATTATGGCAATAAGAAATGTGAGGAGGTATAAAGAAAATTTGTTTGCGTAAGGGTCTGAGTGCATATAGTAGGTGGTGAATTCTAGAATTGATCAAGTGATATATAGGGCTACAGAGGTGAAGATAATGGAATATAAGTCAAATTTAAAACTAATGTTGATGTTGAAGTTGGATGTGCATACTCATGATCAGGAGGTGGCGATAGTTTCGGTTCCTTCGTTAAGGAATAAAAAAAGAGGGAGGAGGCTAATGAAAAACCCTGTTTTAATTAGATTTTTAATGAAAGTAGGGGGCCAGTTGATTGGACGGGAGGTGGGGATAAGTGGTCAGACGAGGGGGGTTCAGAGGAGGGCAAGGATAATAATTAGGCTAGATGTTATTGTTAGGTGGGAGTTCACAGCCCTTGCTTGGATTTGCACCAAGATTTTTGATTCCTAAGACCAAGGGATCGTCTGTTATCCTTCAGGGGCGTAAGTAAGCCTTGGGGTTTAACCAAGGGGGCAAAGATTAGCAGTCTTTGTTGCCTTCGGGCCTTTCTTGGTGGATAAGAGGATTTTAACCTTTATTTTTAGAGCCACAGTCTAAGGTCTTGTTTAAACGATATCTACAAAAAGGGGTTCCTAGCAGGAGTTCGGGTTTGAAAGTGAGGAGGAGTAGTGGGACCAGATGTAGAGTTATAAGGAGATGTTCACGAGAGTGAGATGGCTCTAAAAAGATAAGGTGGTTAGTTAGTGAGCCTCGTTGGGTTGTTAAGAAGAGATAAAGTGAATATGCGGCTGTAATAATAGTTCCGGTGCCGGTTAGGGCGATAGTAAAAGGTGATCAATTAAATGTGGAAGAGATAATTGCTAATTCTCCTACAAGGTTGGGTAAGGGGGGTAAGGCAAGATTGGCTAAGCTGGCAATAAATCATCAGATAGTTATTAATGGGAGAATTATTTGCAAACCTCGGGCGAGTGTAAGTTCACGGCTGTGGGTTCGTTCATAATTGGTGTTAGCTAGGCAGAATAAGGCTGAGGAAGTTAAACCGTGGGCGATTATTAAAATTAGTGCCCCAGAATATCCCCAAGGGGATTGAATGAGGATTCCTGCTACTACTAGGCCTATATGGCTTACTGATGAGTATGCGATGAGGCATTTTAGGTCAGTTTGTCGTAGGCAGTTTGAGGCTGTCATAATAATTCCTCATAAAGCGAGGATCATAAATGGATAGGAAAGTTCTTTGGTGAGGGGTTCTAAGGTACTTATTAAGCGCATTATACCATATCCCCCCAATTTTAAGAGTACTGCAGCTAGAACTATGGAGCCTGCGATTGGTGCTTCTACGTGGGCTTTGGGGAGTCAAAGGTGGACACCGTAGAGAGGCATTTTTACTAAAAAGGCCAGGAGGCATCCGGCTCATCATAATTTAGACCCGTATGATAAGAGGTTAGTGGGGCTGTGGTATTGGATTGTTAAGAGAGAGAGGGTTCCAATGTTGTTTTGTAATAATAAAAGGGCAACTAGTAGTGGTAAGGATCCTATGAGTGTGTAAAATAAAAAATATGTGCCTGCGTTTAGGCGTTCTGCTTGGTTTCCCCAACGAGTAATAATAAAAAGAGTAGGGATTAGTGTGGCTTCAAATGCGACATAAAACATAATTAATTCAGTGGCGCTAAAGGCCAAGATTAGAAGAATTTGTAATGTAATAAGTAGGGTGATGTATGTGCGTTGTTGGTTAATGAGGTATGTGGTTGTGTGGCAGAGTCCGGACGATATAAACCCAGCTTGAGCTGGTCCGGGGTGGACCAACTTGAGCCGGGTTTTTTTGGTGTGGCAGAGCTCGGACGGAATCAGTCCAGCTGGGGTTAATCCAGAGGTGGTTAGTCCGAGTTGGGTTAGTTTGGTTGGGTTCAATCCTGTGTGGATTAATCCCGACAAGATCATTAATGGTAGAAGTCAGCAAGAGAGGATTAGTAGGGGGGTGGATAGTGGGTCAGTGGCTAAAGTTGTGTTAAGGGAGGATCATCCAGTTTCTGATGGTCATTTCACTCATTGGAGGGTGGTTAGTGAAATAATAAGGCTGTGGGTTAGAGTTGATGTTTGTATTCATTTGGGAGGGGTGAGTCAGGTTGTGGGGATTAGTATGATTGTAGGGATTAGGATCTTTAACATTGTAAGATATTAAGGGCTTGAAGGCGATCGGTTCCGTGGGTTCGGGAGGTAGCTACAAGAAGGGCAAGCCCTGCGCTTGCTTCACAGGCTGAGAAAGCGAGGAGTAATATTGGCGAGGGGGAAAAATTAATGGAACTTAATTGTAAGGTTCATAATGAGAGAGCCATATACAGGGAAAGTATTATTCCTTCTAGGCAGAGGAGTGCGGATAATAAATGGGTTCGATGGAATGTTAGTCCTATTAGGCCGAGGATAAAGCTTGTTGAAAAGGCGAAATGTGTGGGTGTCATTAGGCAATCGTGGAGTTAAACCACGTTCTTTTGAGCCGAAATCAAATGTTTATACCTACAACTAATTACCTATTCAGCTCATTCGAGGCCGCCTTGGGCTCATTCATACATCAGGCCAAGAGTAAGAAGAATGAGAACTGTTGATGCTCAAATAAGTGTGGAGGTAGGGGATGCCAGTTGGGTGCTTCAAGGGAGGGGTAGTAAAAGTGCGATTTCTAAATCAAAAAGTAAGAAGAGGATGGCCACTAGGAAAAAGCGGAGTGAGAATGGGGATCGGGCTGAACCAAGGGGGTTGAACCCGCATTCATAAGGGGATAATTTTTCCAGGTCTGGGCTTATTTGAGGGATTCAAAATGCTACAATAATTAAGATAAGGGAGAGTGTTAAGGTGATTGTTAGAATAGCGGTAAATAGGTTCATTATCTTTTTTTGGACTTTAACCAAAATCGAATGATTGGAAGTCATTCATACTGTTTGTACTAAAAAGATATGATCCTCATCAATAAATTGAGGCATAAAGGAATAGTCAGACAACATCTACAAAATGTCAGTATCAGGCAGCAGCTTCGAATCCAAAATGGTGTTCGGATGTGAAGTGATGGCGAATTTGTCGTAGAAGGCATACTGTTAGGAATGTAGATCCAATAATTACGTGTAGTCCGTGGAATCCTGTTGCTACAAAAAAAGTAGTTCCATAAACGCCTTCACTAATTGAGAAAGGAGCTTCGTAATATTCTATGGCTTGGAGGAAGGTGAAGAAAAAGCCCAGAATAATTGTTAGGGTGAGGGCATTGGTTGCTTGTTTACGTTTATTTTTTATAATGCTGTGGTGTGCGGAGGTTACTGTTACTCCAGAGGCTAATAAAACGGCTGTGTTGAGGAGGGGGACTTCAAATGGGTCTAAGGGTAGGATCCCCAAGGGTGGTCAGTATTCACCTAGTTCGGGGGTGGGGGTTAGACTGGAGTGATAAAAGGCTCAGAAGAACCCAAGGAAGAAAAATACTTCTGATGCAATAAATAGAATTATTCCGTAGCGTAAACCTTTTTGAACGATAGGTGAGTGGAGGCCTTGAAAAGTCCCTTCTCGAATAATATCACGTCATCATTGGAGTGTTGTTAGTAGAAGGATAATTAGGCTTAGTATTATTAGTGTGGAGGTGTTGAAGTGGAATCAGATGGCTAAGCCAGATGTTATAAGTAAAGCACCAATTGCTCCTGTAAGGGGCCAAGGGCTTGGGTCAACTATGTGGAATGCATGTGTTTGATGGGCCATTATGTGTTTTCTTGTAGGTATAGGGTAAGTAAGAGCACGAAGACATAAGCTTGGAGTATGGCGACAGCTATTTCAAGGAGGGTTAGGGCTAAGAGCAGAATAATTGTTGAGGCGGTGAGTATAATGTTCATGGGAAGTAAAATTATGGCTGCGGAGGAGATAAGGTGTATCAGTAAATGACCGGCTGTTAGGTTAGCGGCGATACGGACGGCGAGGGCGATAGGGCGAATTAAGAGGCTAATAGACTCAATAATAATTAAGGCTGGGATCAAGAGAGTTGGGGTTCCTTCGGGAAGAAGGTGAGCTAATGAATGGCTGGGGTTATGGCGTGCACCTGTGATTACTGTTATTAATCAGGCAGGAACTGCAAGGCTTAAAGTTAGTGATAGCTGAGTAGTAGGGGTAAAGGTGTAGGGGATTAAGCCTGTTGTATTTATTAAAATAAGGAAGGTGATTAAGGATGTGAATATAAGGGCTCATTTATGGGATGAGGTTTTAAGTGGTAAAAAGAGTTGGTGGGTGGTTAAATTAATAAATCAGGTTTGTAGAGTAAGAAGGGGGTTATTTATTCAGCGGGGGGAGTAAGATAAAATAAGAATTGAAGGGAATATAATGGCTAATGCGATTAGGGGGGCACCATACAGTGAGGGGCTTGAAAATTGGTTAAATAAGCCTAATGCCATTGTCAGGTTGCAGAGGGGGTGTCTAAAGTTGTGAAGTTTAGAGAGAGGGGTTCATTAGGAACTTTGTAAGATATTACTTTAGGGAGCATAAGTGTTGTAAAAACTAATCATGTAAATAGTATGATTCCGAGTCAAGGGGACGGGTCTAGTTGGGGCATGTCGCTAGGGGTGGTAGGGAGTCACCAATCTTTAGCTTAAAAGGCTAATGCTATTGCCCTCTTTAGCTTCTTAGCGGGTCTAATCGGAGGAGGTGGAAGATCAGAGTTCAAAGTCTTCTAAGGGGACTACTTCAACTACAATTGGTATAAAGCTGTGGTAGGCCCCACAAATTTCGGAGCATTGTCCATAGTAAACACCAGGTCAGTAAGGGATGAAGGTTATTTGATTTAGTCGGCCTGGGACAGCGTCTACTTTAACCCCAAAGGAGGGCAGGGTTCAAGCGTGAAGGACATCAGCTGCACTGACTAGTATGCGAATTGGGGATTGTAATGGGACGACTATGTGGTAGTCAGATTCTAGTAAACGGAATTGACCTGGAGTGAGTTCTTCTATTGGAGTTATATAGGAGTCAAATTCGAGGTCTTCATAATCCGTATATTCGTATGACCAGTACCATTGATGCCCCACCGTTTTGATAGTGAGGTGGGGGGTATTAATTTCTTCTATAAAGTAAAGAATTCGTAGAGAAGGCAGGGCGATAATAATTAGGATAAGTGAGGGGAGGATAGTTCAAAGAATTTCTATAACCTGGGAGTCTAATAATAATTTGTTTGTTAGTTTTGCAGAGATTACTACTGCGATAATGTAGAGTACTAGGGCGCTGATAAGAAAAACAGTTGTTATGGCGTGGTCGTGAAAGTGAAGTAGTTCTTCTATTGTAGGGGATGTTGCATCTTGAAAGCCTAATTGGAGAGGTCGGGCCATTAAGATATGTAAGAGTTTAACTTACAATTCTGTCTTGACAAGGCAGTGTAATATTTTACTAATATCTTATGAGGAAGAAAATGGCAGAGTGGTGATGTGAGCGGCTTGAAACCGTTTTACGGGGGTTCGATTCCCTCTTTTCTGGTTAAGTGTGTTGTGTCTGGGTATGAACAGGCTCTTCAAATGTATGGTAGGGAGGAGGGCAGCCGTGGATTCATTCTACGTTAGTGGTAGTTATTTCAACAGATAAGACTTCTCGCTTAGAGGCAAATGCTTCTCAGATGATAAAGAGGAACATAATAACGGCGATTAAAGAAATTAAAGAGCCAATTGAGGAGACAGTGTTTCATAGTGTAAAGGCATCCGGGTAATCTGAGTATCGGCGGGGCATCCCGGCTAGCCCTAGGAAATGTTGAGGAAAGAATGTCAGGTTTACGCCTACGAATATTACGCCGAAATGGATTTTGGTTCATGTACTGTGAAGAGTAAATCCGGTGAATAAGGGGAATCAATAAACAAATCCTGCTATAATAGCAAATACAGCGCCTATGGATAAGACGTAATGGAAGTGGGCTACTACGTAGTATGTGTCATGAAGGATAATATCAAGGGAGGAGTTAGCTAGCACAATCCCTGTTAGGCCTCCGACTGTAAATAGGAAAATAAAGCCAAGAGCCCATAATAAGGGAGTGTCTCATTTGATTACACTTCCGTGGAGAGTAGCTAGTCAGCTAAAAACTTTAACCCCGGTGGGGATGGCAATAATTATTGTGGCGGAAGTGAAGTATGCTCGAGTATCCACGTCTATGCCTACTGTAAATATATGGTGTGCTCATACAATAAAACCTAAAAGTCCAATTGCTATTATTGCCCAAATTATGCCTATGTAGCCAAAAGGTTCTTTTTTTGCTGAATAATAAGCTACGATGTGGGAGATTATTCCAAACCCTGGGAGGATTAGAATATAGACCTCGGGGTGGCCGAAGAATCAAAATAAATGTTGGTAAAGGATTGGGTCTCCTCCTCCTGCGGGGTCAAAAAATGTGGTGTTAAGATTACGATCTGTAAGAAGTATGGTGATTGCAGCCGCTAGAACTGGCAGGGAGAGCAAGAGTAGTACGGCAGTGACTAATACTGCTCAAACAAATAAAGGTGTTTGGTATTGTGAGACGGACAGGGGCTTTATGTTGATGGCGGTGGTGATAAAGTTGATCGCCCCCAGAATAGAGGAAACACCAGCTAAGTGGAGGGAGAAGATGGTTAGATCTACTGATGTCCCTGCGTGGGCGAGGTTGGCGGCTAAAGGGGGGTACACTGTTCAGCCCGTCCCTGCTCCTATTTCCACTGCTGAGGAGGCTAGCAGGAGAAGGAAGGATGGAGGAAGGAGTCAGAAGCTCATATTATTTATTCGAGGAAAGGCTATATCTGGGGCCCCAATTATTAAGGGTACTAATCAGTTGCCGAAGCCTCCGATCATAAGGGGTATTACTATAAAAAAGATTATTACGAATGCGTGGGCTGTTACAATTACGTTGTAGATCTGGTCATCACCCAGTAAAGCGCCGGGTTGGCTAAGTTCTGCCCGAATGAGGAGGCTTAGGGCGGTGCCCACCATGCCGGCTCATGCGCCGAATACTAAGTAGAGGGTGCCGATATCTTTGTGATTCGTTGAGAAGAATCAGCGAGGGATTGCTACAGATAGGATGGCTGAGTAAGCGGTGGATTGTAAACCCACATACAGGGGTTTGAGTCCCTTTCTTATCAGGCCCTGAGGTGTACGACATATTAGATTGCAAATCTTGAGTAGCGAATTAACGTTTGCCGGGGCTTTCCCCCGCCTTCGCCTTTTTAAAGGCGGGGGAAAGTAGAAAGATGCTCACTGGTTTGAGCGCTTAGCTGTTAACTAAGAATTTGTAGGATCGAGGCCTACCTTTCTAGATAAGGTTTTAGCTTAATTAAAGTGTCTGTTTTGCATGCAGAAGATGTGAGTTAGTGTCTTGCAGGTCTTAGCAAAGGTTAGGAGATTTTCACTTCTGTTTAGGGCTTTGAAGGCCCTTAGTTTAAATGTTAACTTAAACCTTTATGTCTTAGTATTAGGGCGGCTATAGTAGGGAGTAAGGGTAGAAGTGTAATTGATGAAATAAGTGTGATGCTCAAAGGAAGTGTGGAGTAGGTGGTTTGAAAACGCCAAGGGGCGAGGTTTAGGGTATTATTAGGAGATATTGTAAGTGTTATTGCATATGATAAACGAAGGTAGAAGTAAAGGCTTAAGAGGGTAGATAAGGCTATGATGGTTGCAAGGGGTATTAAATCTTGTTTTGTTAATTCTTGAAGGATTAATCATTTTGGGCCGAAGCCTGTTAGTGGGGGTAGGCCCCCTAGGGATAGTATAATTAGGGGGGTTAGGGCTGTTAAGGTTGGGAATTTGAATCAAGAGGTAGTAAGTGTGTTGATAGAGGTTGAATTGTTAATATTAAATAAGGAGAAGACTGCGGATGTTATTAGGATATATGTTAGTAAGGCGATTAGTGTTAGGGAGGGGGAGTATTGAAGGATTAGTACTATCCATCCGAGGTGGGCAATGGATGAGTAGGCCAGGATTTTTCGGAGTTGGTTTTGGTTTAAACCGCCTCAGCCCCCGATTAGTGTAGAGAGGATTGCTATGGTGGAGAGGATAAATGAGTTTTGTGAGGACATTTGTATTAGTAGGGCGAAGGGGGCAAGTTTTTGTCAAGTTGATAGGATTAGGCCGGTGGTTAAGTCAAGTCCTTGGAGGACTTCAGGCAATCAGGTGTGGAGAGGGGCTAGACCTACTTTTAGTGCGAGTGCTAAGGTAATAAGTGTTAATGGTAAGGGGTGGGAGATTTCGTTAATAGTCCACTGTCCTGTAAACCAGGCATTCATTGAACTGGCAAAAAGAATTACGGCTGCTGCAGTGGCTTGAGTGAGAAAGTATTTGGTTGAGGCTTCTACTGAGCGGGGGTGATGGTGTTGTGCTATTAAAGGGATGATGGCTAGTGTGTTAATCTCTAAGCCTATTCATGCTAGTAATCAGTGGGAACTTATGAATGTGATTGTGGTACCTAGTCCCAGCCCGAGAAGGAGGGTGGAAAGAATGTAGGGGTTCATTGGTGAGGGGAGGGTTGTAACCTACGTTTTTGGGGTATGGGCCCAAGAGCTTGTTTAGCTGACCTTACCGTTAGAAGGTGGTGTAATGAAGCACTGAGAGTTTTGATCTCTTTAGTGGAGGTTCGAATCCTCTTTTTCTAAGGAAATGGGAGGACTTTAACCTCCGTCTATTACTCTATCAAAGTAGTCCTTAATATTCGGGCACAGTTCCTATAATTGTGGCGGGAATCCTGCTATTGCAGTAGGAAGGGATAAGTGTCAGATAATTAGGGCGAGGGTTAGAGGTAAAAAATTTTTCCAGATAAGGTGTATTAATTGGTCGTAACGAAATCGGGGGTATGATGCTCGAATTCACAGGAATATCATAGAGAGAATTATTGTTTTTAATATTAGGCTGGAGGAGGCTAGTAAATTAATAAAGGGGATAAGGGGTTGGCAGGCTCCAAGGAAAAGAATGGTTGATAAGGTATTTATTAGTAGGATGTTGGCGTATTCAGCGAGGAAAAATAGGGCGAATGGACCTCCTGCATATTCAACATTAAACCCGGAGACTAATTCTGATTCGCCCTCTGTTAGGTCGAAAGGTGCTCGGTTTGTTTCAGCTAAGGTTGAGATGTATCATATTGCTGCCAAGGGTCAGGCAGGGATTACTAATCAAACACTTTCTTGTGTTGTATTAAAGGTTTGTAGGGTGAAATTACCGGTGAAGATAATGCATGCTAATAGGATCAGACCAAGGCTAACTTCATATGAAATAGTTTGGGCTACGGCCCGAAGGGCCCCGATTAGTGCGTATTTTGAATTTGATGCTCAGCCTGAGCCGAGAATGGAGTACACAGCCAGGCTGGATAATGCTATAATGAATAGGATACTCAGGTTTAAGTTAACAACAGGATGGGGTATAGGGAGGGGAGCTCATAATGTGAGAGCTAAGGTGAGTGCAAGGATTGGGGTGACTAAGAAGAGGAGGGGTGAAGCAGTAGAGGGGCGGACGGGTTCTTTAATAAAGAGTTTTAGGCCGTCAGCGATTGGTTGTAATAGGCCGTAAGGCCCTACAATGTTGGGTCCTTTTCGAAGTTGCATGTATCCAAGAATTTTGCGTTCAAGTAAAGTTAGAAATGCAACAGCGAGGAGGATTGGTACAATGTAGATTAAGGGGTTGGCGATATGTGTAAGTAATGTATCTATCATAGTTGGGGAGAGGGGTTGAACCTCTGTCGAAAGGGCTTAGGCCTTTTGCATTGTCCGGACTCTGCCACACCAACAATCGTTATTTTCGATCCATAGGTATGCTCTGTTACCTAATTTAGTTGTTTCATTGGGTTAGAGCAGGGCTTATTTAAAACAGGGGCCCTTTCTTCTTGGTCCTTTCGTACAAAAGAAGAACATAGCATAGATAGAAACTGACCTGGATTACTCCGGTCTGAACTCAGATCGCGTAGGACTTTAATCGTTGAACAAACGAACCCTTAATAGCTGCTGCACCATTAGGATGTCCTGATCCAACATCGAGGTCGTAAACCCTCTTGTCGATAGGGACTCTTGAAGAGGATTGCGCTGTTATCCCCGGGGTAACTTGGTTCGTTGATCGGCTTGCCGGATCATATGGCCAAATATTTTGGTGCTTAGAGCTGGTGCTCTTGGCTAAAAGGGTTATTTTATTCTTCACGGGGGGTTTATTTTACCCCGCGGTCGCCCCAACCGAAGACATTCAGGAGAGTTTTGTTTAGTTTGATTCTTTATTAGGAGGTTATTAACACAAATCAGCTGCTTATCTAAAGCTCCACGGGGTCTTCTCGTCTTATGTTAGTATCCCCGCTTCTGCACGGGGAGATCAATTTCATTGACAAAGGAAAGGAGACAGTTAAGCCCTCGTTGTGCCGTTCATACAGGTCTCTATTTAAAAGACAAGTGATTGTGCTACCTTTGCACGGTCAAAATACCGCGGCCGTTGAACATAGTCACAGGGCAGGCGGGACCTCTTATATTTATTATGCAAGAGGCGATGTTTTTGGTAAACAGGCGAGGCTTAGTGGGTTTGCCGAGTTCCTTCTTTTCCTTTTGGTCTTTCCTTGAGGGCACTCCGGTGTAGGGTTAACGGGCTTGTTTTGGTGGGTTTCCTTGTTTTATTGTTTTGCATTCCCCTCTGATTTGGGGGCCGTTAGTTTTCGGTGCGGGTTCGATCCGAGTTACACTTGTGGAAGGAGAGATTTTAGTTCTCTTATTACTCATATTAGCATTGTAGTTTCCAGGGGTGGTGGAATAGCCTGATATAGTTAGGGGTGTAAGAGGTTTTATCGGGATAAGGGGAGTGGTTGTGCTTGAGCTTTAACGCTTTCTTTAAAGGTGGCTGCTTTTAGGCCTACTAAGGCATATGGTTTTATTAGTATGATCTTTAGCCTCCTGAATGAAGTTGTATCTTGTGTCAAAAGGGCTGTACCTCTTTTGACTAACTCTAATTTCTCGTGTAGTCGTGAGTATGTGGTTTAGGGAGGGATTAGGCTGAACTTCTATCCATTTCTCAGGCAACCAGCTATAACTAAGTTCGGTTGGCTTGTCACCTCTACTCGGAGTTCTTCCCAGTCTTTTGCTACAGACATGGGTTGGCCCTATAGGCTGTCTCGGAGTAGCTCACTTAGTTTCGGGGGTTCAAACTTAAGTTCGCTTTGCTTGGTGGGTACTTGCTAAATCCTGATGCAAAAGGTACGAGGGGGTATCTCTGCTTTTAATAACTTGTTGGATTATTTCACTTCTTTTTCAGCGTTCCCTTACGGTACTTTATTTGTAGCTCTTGATTCCTTTTCTATCTCCTATACTTAGGGGGATAAATGGTTTATGGGGTGGGGTTAGGGTATTAAAATTTATTGATATTTATTGTTAGAGAGAGGGAGTGGGCTAGCTTTTAGGTAATCAGATCAGTCCAACTTGCATGGACAATTTCTCAGTGTAGGGGAGATGCTTTACTATTTAGCTATGATCTGTATTCCAAGTACACCTTCCGGTACACTTACCATGTTACGACTTGCCTCCCCTTAATGGGTTTTTATGTTTTATTTAATTTGGGTTATAAGGGTAGGGGAGAGTGACGGGCGGTGTGTGCGCGCTTCAGTGCCGTATTCAGAAGGACACTCTATTTCCTTCTTACTGCTAAATCCTCCTTCATATTTGTGTTTCAACAAATTTTTCGTTGTACGTTAAATTAACGAATGTAGCCCATTTCTTCCCTCTCATGTGCTACACCTTGACCTGACGTTTTGAGTTAAACTAGTTTTGCTCACTTTGGGTCCTTTGAAGGGTAAGCTGACGACGGCGGTATATAAGCGGATGGGGCGAGAGAGGGTGAGGTTTAACGAGGATTATCGGTTCTAGAACAGGCTCCTCTAGATGGGTATAAAGCACCGCCAAGTCCTTTGGGTTTTAAGCTGATGCTTGTAGTCCCCTGGCGGGTGAGAGTAAAATACATCAATGTTTACGGCTATGCATAATGGGGTATCTAATCCCAGTTTGTTCCATAGCTTTCGTGGAGTCAAAAGTTTAAAGTTACTTTCGTAAAGGGTTTCATATGTTCGTTTGCGTATAACGGCTTTGAAGATGTTTAACTTTAGTTTTCAATTTCTTAACCACCCTTTGTGCCGAAACCTATCAACTTGGGCCTCTCGTATAACCGCGGTGGCTGGCACGAGTTTTACCGGCCCTGTCAGCTTTAATTAAATCAAGTTTTCACTTATGGTTTAATGTTTATCACTGCTGAGTTCCCTTAGGGGTGTGGCTGAGCAAGGTGTTGTGGGCTACATTGTGTGCCTGATACCAGCTCCCAAACTGCAATAAGAAAGTTAGGGGCATTCTCACGGGTGTGCGGATACTTGCATGTGTAATTTTAGCTAGAGGTGATGGTAAAATCAGGACTAAGTTTTTGTGCTTCCGGAATGTTTTAAGATTCATTTTAACATCTTCAGTGTTATGTTTTATTTAAACTACAATAGCATATTTAATTTGAGGCTGCATTGGTGAGGGGAATAGATGTGAATATTGAAAGGATGGTTTATTGTATACTAGTGGATAGATGGGGGGAATTATACGTAGATATGTGGTGTATGTTGCATGTATTACATGTCCTTAAGATATCATACATGTTATGGGCGTATCGCATATATACTATTTATGGTATGTACGTTAGGGATTATGTATGTTATTATCTCATGTATAAGCTTAATGTGTGTTATGCCTTTCATATTTTGTATATTTTATAAGTACAATGTATTTTACATGTTTATGGCCCTAATATTTAATATATTATGTTTGTTACATATCTTATGTGTTACGGCCCTCTGTGTGTTGTGTGTGGTAGGTTATATGTTCTTGTATGATATGCACATATAATAGATACACACACATATATATACACACACATATTTGTTATAAATATATGTGGTTCATTGTTTATTCTTTGCATTTTACAGGCTTTGTGTGTGCTACAAATTTTACATGTTTATAAACTCCTTACATTTTATACATTTATACATTTTGCTTGTGTATGTGTTTTATGTATTGTAAGCCCCTTATGTTTCACACATAATACTTTTCGTGTATTTTGTATGTATAGGAGGCCCCTCAATATGTTATATACTTGCGAGCAATATAAATGTACAATATAAAAGAATATATGAATTATGTTGTGAGAAGAAAGTTAGTGAGAAAAATTTTTCAGCTAAAGAGGTTTTAGAATGTTTTGTGTTGATCGAACATCATTCGTGTGGTGCAGTATAATACTTGTAATGTTTGTTTGTTGTTCAGGGAAATTAAAGGGGAACAAATAGTTTACTAAACGTTTGACGTTTGTTGCTGGCTTAGCAGTTTTAGGTCTTTGGCTTTGTTCAAGTGGTGGTGGATCGTAAATTTGTTCGTTTCGTTGTTCGTTCGTTGTTCGTTCGTTGTTTGTTCCAGTGCAAATTTAAAGGCTAACAAATAAAATTTGTTAAACGTTTCAGTCTGGGTTTTCCTGTTTCCGGGGGGTTTGCAGGAGTGTTAGTAACTCAGGACTGAAGGGGGGTAAGGGGGGTTTGACGACGCAAAAAACAGTGGGGGCAACCGAGAACGATCAAAAGTGGAAGGTAACATTATGCTCTTGATATTAAGTAATGTGGTTCTTATGTAATGTCTTTCCAACATGCAGTACATTACGCGCTGCAAGATAAATGTTCAACCGTGTTAGTTAATACCGTGCGCACTCTGAAATGTCAAGTGAAAGGAAAAAAAAAAAAGAACCAACCGCCCCTGTGGAGTGAACGCCCGGCTTGGTGGGTAACGAGTCGTATGATTACCTCCATTAACTTATGTAAGCGTCGATGAAAGTGGGAGGAATAATATAAACCAATGTTCCTGAAGTAGGAGCCAAATGCCAGGAATAATTCACCTTTTAGGTAGCTACCCCCACAATAGAAGTTCCTGACCATCAATAATAATTAGCATTAAGGAATAAAGAGGTAGGTAGGTTCTTACTGCATCGGTTATTTAATTGGTTAGTTAATTGAGTCCTGTTCTATCATTGGTTCTCGAAATTAGAGGTAATTAGTCGATTGCCCAGTACTACTCCGACATTTACACAAAAACATAATATGGTTTATGTCCTGTTTTTAGCTATGTGTATTAGTTCTATGGTTCATATAAATTAATGGTTATAATACATATAATGACCTGAAAAATTACTTAATATAGTTAAAATAAATGAGTGCATATATACATATATGCACTCAGAAAATATTTTAACGCAGAAATTTGGCTTTGGGAGCCAAAAGTGGGAGTTCAACCCTCCTTTTTCTGAGCACAAAGGAGGAATTTAACCTCCGCTTCCGGTTTACAACGCCGGCGTTCTGTTCTGAACTACAAGTGCAAGTTCATTTTATGATGCCGTTTTCTGTTCGGCCAATTATTGGGGTAAAGATAAGGAAAATAAGGAAATAGATTACGGAGGCTAATTGGCCGATAATAATGTAGGGGGGTTCTACAGGTATTCCTCCGATTCAGGTTAGGACAACAATATCTATAGTCAGGGCCCAGAATAGGAGTTGGCTGAGGGGGCGAAAAGTGAGTCCTCGTTGTTTTGAGGTGTGAAGGATGGGGACTGCCAGGAGAATAAGGATAGAGAGGAGAAGTGCTAGTACTCCCCCCAATTTGTTGGGGATGGAGCGTAAAATGGCGTAAGCGAATAGAAAGTATCATTCAGGTTTAATATGAGGGGGTGTAACGAGGGGGTTGGCAGGGGTAAAGTTATCCGGGTCTCCTAGGAGGTTAGGGAGGAAAAGGGCGAGGGAAATCAGAGTAAGAAGGAATAAAGCAAAGCCTAGTAAGTCTTTGTAGGAGAAATATGGGTGGAACGAGATTTTATCCGTGTTAGAGTTAAGTCCTGTGGGGTTGTTAGAGCCCGTTTCATGGAGAAATATAAGGTGAATTATGGTGGCGGCAGCAATGATGAAAGGGAGGAGGAAGTGGAATGTAAAAAATCGGTTAAGAGTAGCGTTGTCAACAGAAAACCCTCCTCAAACCCACTGGACAAGATTGTTGCCGATATAGGGCACAGCTGATATTAAGTTTGTGATTACGGTAGCGCCTCAGAAGGATATTTGTCCTCAGGGCAGGACGTAGCCGACAAAAGCGGTGGCTATGACAAGCAGAAGGAGGATTACGCCTATATTTCAGGTTTTTTTATTTAAATAAGAGCCGTAGTAAAGGCCTCGGGCAATGTGCAGGTAGATAGCAATGAAGAAGAAAGATGCGCCGTTGGCATGCATGCTTCGAATTAATCAGCCGTAATTTACGTTACGGCAAATGTGGGCAACTGAGGAGAATGCGGTGGTGATGTCTGAAGTGTAATGTATTGCTAGGAAGAGACCGGTCAGAATTTGTACTATTAAAGACAGGCCTAGAAGGGAGCCGAAGTTTCATCAGGCAGAGATATTTGAAGGGGTTGGCAGGTCAATGATGGTATCGTTAGCGATGTTAATAAGAGGGGGAGTTTTGCGTAGGCTGGCCATTAATTTGTTCCTGTAGTTGATCTACAACGGTGGTTTTTCAAGCCATTGGTCCTGGTTAAAATCCTGGTGGGAATAATGACTTATTTAATACTGTTATTACTAATTGGGCTGGTTTTGGGACTTGTAGCAGTTGCTTCCAATCCCTCACCTTATTTTGCTGCTTTAGGGCTGGTTGTGGTATCAGGCATGGGTTGTGGTGTTGTGGTTGTTTGTGGGGGTTCATTTTTGTCTTTGGTGTTATTCCTAATTTATTTGGGAGGGATATTAGTAGTTTTTGCTTATTCTGCGGCTTTGGCTGTAGAGCCATATCCGGAGAGTTTTGGGGATTGGTCTGTGGCAATTTATGGTGGGTCTTATGTAGGAGGTGTGGGGGTAGCTTGTCTGTTTTTATGAGGGGGGTGATTTGAAGAGTCTTGAGTACCTGTGGGTGAGTTGTCTAGCTTGTCTGTGTTTCGGGGGGATATGTCAGGAGTTGCGATCATATACTCGCAGGGTGAGTGGATATTGGTTACTGCTGCATGGGTACTTTTGTTAACGTTGTTTGTTGTGTTGGAACTTACACGGGGGTTGGCTCGAGGGGCGTTACGAGTAGTTAGGTTAACATGCATAGTGTAAGAGTTAATGTTAGTAAAAATAACATTAAAAAGGTCTTAATTAGACCTTTTTGGGTATTACTTGTGGCGGTAATTATAGGGAGGTTAAGTGAGGTGATAGATTTTGGTCCTGTTTTTTTAAGTCATATTGAATCAATTGTTTTAAGAGCAATTTTTTGTCCGAAGATGAGGGATAATTTAGGAGAGGCGAGGTGAATAATTAAGGGGTAAAATCCGAGTATGTTGGAGAATGAGTGGGTAGAGCGTTTGGGATTTAAGGATGTTTGTTTGGAGGTAATAAGGGCTATTTCAAGGGCGATTAATAAGCCGGTCAAGGTAACTGTAAGTGCGGCGAGCTTAAGAGTAAGGGGTATGGTTATAACGGGGGATTTGGTTGGAGTTAGGTTAAATGCAATGATTAGCCCTGCAATTACACTTCCTCAGGCGAGTCGTTTAATGGATTTAATTAGTGAGTTATCATTTTCATTAATGGGGGATAAAGAGTTGAACCGGGGGTGATTCATTGTTACATAATAGATTATACGAAAGCTGTAAATGGCGGTGAATGAGGTTGCCAGAAGTGTTAATACGAGGGCTCAGGCGTTGAGGTAGGAAGTGTTGAGTGCTTCGATGATAGGATCTTTGGAGAAAAATCCGGTTAAAAAAGGGGTTCCTATTAAGGCAAGGCTCCCTAATGTGAGGCAAGAAGATGTGAAAGGTATAAGTTGGTGAGTTCCTCCTATTTTGCGGATGTCTTGTTCGTTGTTGAGGCTGTGGATAATGGAGCCAGAGGAGAGGAAAAGTATAGCTTTAAAGAATGCGTGAGTGCAAATATGGAGAAATGCTAGTTGAGGCATATTAAGTCCGATGGCAATTATTATTAGCCCTAATTGACTTGCTGTTGAGAATGCTACGATCTTTTTGATATCGTTTTGTGTGAGGGCGCAAATAGCGTTAAATAAGGTGGTGAGTGCGCCTAAACATAGACAGAGAGTGAGGATAAAGGGGTTGTTTTCTATTAAGGGGGCTAGACGGATTATTAGGAAAATTCCTGCAACAACTATTGTGCTGGAGTGCAGTAGGGCAGAAACGGGTGTGGGGCCTTCTATGGCTGAGGGGAGTCATGGGTGGAGTCCAAATTGGGCGGATTTTCCTGCTGCTGCCAAGATTAACCCTATAAGGGGGATGGTAAAGTCTTTTTCTTGGGGGGAGCTAAAGATGTTTTGTATTTCTCATGAGTTAAGGTTTATAGCAGTTCATGCTATAAATAAAATTAATCCGAGATCGCCGATTCGGTTGTAAAGCACTGCTTGGAGGGCTGCTGTGTTTGCGTCCGCTCGGCCGTACCATCATCCGATTAAAAGGAAGGATATTATTCCTACGCCCTCTCAGCCAATGAATAACTGGAAAATGTTATTAGCGGTTACTAGGATTATTATGGCAATAAGAAATGTGAGGAGGTATAAAGAAAATTTGTTTGCGTAAGGGTCTGAGTGCATATAGTAGGTGGTGAATTCTAGAATTGATCAAGTGATATATAGGGCTACAGAGGTGAAGATAATGGAATATAAGTCAAATTTAAAACTAATGTTGATGTTGAAGTTGGATGTGCATACTCATGATCAGGAGGTGGCGATAGTTTCGGTTCCTTCGTTAAGGAATAAAAAAAGAGGGAGGAGGCTAATGAAAAACCCTGTTTTAATTAGATTTTTAATGAAAGTAGGGGGCCAGTTGATTGGACGGGAGGTGGGGATAAGTGGTCAGACGAGGGGGGTTCAGAGGAGGGCAAGGATAATAATTAGGCTAGATGTTATTGTTAGGTGGGAGTTCACAGCCCTTGCTTGGATTTGCACCAAGATTTTTGATTCCTAAGACCAAGGGATCGTCTGTTATCCTTCAGGGGCGTAAGTAAGCCTTGGGGTTTAACCAAGGGGGCAAAGATTAGCAGTCTTTGTTGCCTTCGGGCCTTTCTTGGTGGATAAGAGGATTTTAACCTTTATTTTTAGAGCCACAGTCTAAGGTCTTGTTTAAACGATATCTACAAAAAGGGGTTCCTAGCAGGAGTTCGGGTTTGAAAGTGAGGAGGAGTAGTGGGACCAGATGTAGAGTTATAAGGAGATGTTCACGAGAGTGAGATGGCTCTAAAAAGATAAGGTGGTTAGTTAGTGAGCCTCGTTGGGTTGTTAAGAAGAGATAAAGTGAATATGCGGCTGTAATAATAGTTCCGGTGCCGGTTAGGGCGATAGTAAAAGGTGATCAATTAAATGTGGAAGAGATAATTGCTAATTCTCCTACAAGGTTGGGTAAGGGGGGTAAGGCAAGATTGGCTAAGCTGGCAATAAATCATCAGATAGTTATTAATGGGAGAATTATTTGCAAACCTCGGGCGAGTGTAAGTTCACGGCTGTGGGTTCGTTCATAATTGGTGTTAGCTAGGCAGAATAAGGCTGAGGAAGTTAAACCGTGGGCGATTATTAAAATTAGTGCCCCAGAATATCCCCAAGGGGATTGAATGAGGATTCCTGCTACTACTAGGCCTATATGGCTTACTGATGAGTATGCGATGAGGCATTTTAGGTCAGTTTGTCGTAGGCAGTTTGAGGCTGTCATAATAATTCCTCATAAAGCGAGGATCATAAATGGATAGGAAAGTTCTTTGGTGAGGGGTTCTAAGGTACTTATTAAGCGCATTATACCATATCCCCCCAATTTTAAGAGTACTGCAGCTAGAACTATGGAGCCTGCGATTGGTGCTTCTACGTGGGCTTTGGGGAGTCAAAGGTGGACACCGTAGAGAGGCATTTTTACTAAAAAGGCCAGGAGGCATCCGGCTCATCATAATTTAGACCCGTATGATAAGAGGTTAGTGGGGCTGTGGTATTGGATTGTTAAGAGAGAGAGGGTTCCAATGTTGTTTTGTAATAATAAAAGGGCAACTAGTAGTGGTAAGGATCCTATGAGTGTGTAAAATAAAAAATATGTGCCTGCGTTTAGGCGTTCTGCTTGGTTTCCCCAACGAGTAATAATAAAAAGAGTAGGGATTAGTGTGGCTTCAAATGCGACATAAAACATAATTAATTCAGTGGCGCTAAAGGCCAAGATTAGAAGAATTTGTAATGTAATAAGTAGGGTGATGTATGTGCGTTGTTGGTTAATGAGGTATGTGGTTGTGTGGCAGAGTCCGGACGATATAAACCCAGCTTGAGCTGGTCCGGGGTGGACCAACTTGAGCCGGGTTTTTTTGGTGTGGCAGAGCTCGGACGGAATCAGTCCAGCTGGGGTTAATCCAGAGGTGGTTAGTCCGAGTTGGGTTAGTTTGGTTGGGTTCAATCCTGTGTGGATTAATCCCGACAAGATCATTAATGGTAGAAGTCAGCAAGAGAGGATTAGTAGGGGGGTGGATAGTGGGTCAGTGGCTAAAGTTGTGTTAAGGGAGGATCATCCAGTTTCTGATGGTCATTTCACTCATTGGAGGGTGGTTAGTGAAATAATAAGGCTGTGGGTTAGAGTTGATGTTTGTATTCATTTGGGAGGGGTGAGTCAGGTTGTGGGGATTAGTATGATTGTAGGGATTAGGATCTTTAACATTGTAAGATATTAAGGGCTTGAAGGCGATCGGTTCCGTGGGTTCGGGAGGTAGCTACAAGAAGGGCAAGCCCTGCGCTTGCTTCACAGGCTGAGAAAGCGAGGAGTAATATTGGCGAGGGGGAAAAATTAATGGAACTTAATTGTAAGGTTCATAATGAGAGAGCCATATACAGGGAAAGTATTATTCCTTCTAGGCAGAGGAGTGCGGATAATAAATGGGTTCGATGGAATGTTAGTCCTATTAGGCCGAGGATAAAGCTTGTTGAAAAGGCGAAATGTGTGGGTGTCATTAGGCAATCGTGGAGTTAAACCACGTTCTTTTGAGCCGAAATCAAATGTTTATACCTACAACTAATTACCTATTCAGCTCATTCGAGGCCGCCTTGGGCTCATTCATACATCAGGCCAAGAGTAAGAAGAATGAGAACTGTTGATGCTCAAATAAGTGTGGAGGTAGGGGATGCCAGTTGGGTGCTTCAAGGGAGGGGTAGTAAAAGTGCGATTTCTAAATCAAAAAGTAAGAAGAGGATGGCCACTAGGAAAAAGCGGAGTGAGAATGGGGATCGGGCTGAACCAAGGGGGTTGAACCCGCATTCATAAGGGGATAATTTTTCCAGGTCTGGGCTTATTTGAGGGATTCAAAATGCTACAATAATTAAGATAAGGGAGAGTGTTAAGGTGATTGTTAGAATAGCGGTAAATAGGTTCATTATCTTTTTTTGGACTTTAACCAAAATCGAATGATTGGAAGTCATTCATACTGTTTGTACTAAAAAGATATGATCCTCATCAATAAATTGAGGCATAAAGGAATAGTCAGACAACATCTACAAAATGTCAGTATCAGGCAGCAGCTTCGAATCCAAAATGGTGTTCGGATGTGAAGTGATGGCGAATTTGTCGTAGAAGGCATACTGTTAGGAATGTAGATCCAATAATTACGTGTAGTCCGTGGAATCCTGTTGCTACAAAAAAAGTAGTTCCATAAACGCCTTCACTAATTGAGAAAGGAGCTTCGTAATATTCTATGGCTTGGAGGAAGGTGAAGAAAAAGCCCAGAATAATTGTTAGGGTGAGGGCATTGGTTGCTTGTTTACGTTTATTTTTTATAATGCTGTGGTGTGCGGAGGTTACTGTTACTCCAGAGGCTAATAAAACGGCTGTGTTGAGGAGGGGGACTTCAAATGGGTCTAAGGGTAGGATCCCCAAGGGTGGTCAGTATTCACCTAGTTCGGGGGTGGGGGTTAGACTGGAGTGATAAAAGGCTCAGAAGAACCCAAGGAAGAAAAATACTTCTGATGCAATAAATAGAATTATTCCGTAGCGTAAACCTTTTTGAACGATAGGTGAGTGGAGGCCTTGAAAAGTCCCTTCTCGAATAATATCACGTCATCATTGGAGTGTTGTTAGTAGAAGGATAATTAGGCTTAGTATTATTAGTGTGGAGGTGTTGAAGTGGAATCAGATGGCTAAGCCAGATGTTATAAGTAAAGCACCAATTGCTCCTGTAAGGGGCCAAGGGCTTGGGTCAACTATGTGGAATGCATGTGTTTGATGGGCCATTATGTGTTTTCTTGTAGGTATAGGGTAAGTAAGAGCACGAAGACATAAGCTTGGAGTATGGCGACAGCTATTTCAAGGAGGGTTAGGGCTAAGAGCAGAATAATTGTTGAGGCGGTGAGTATAATGTTCATGGGAAGTAAAATTATGGCTGCGGAGGAGATAAGGTGTATCAGTAAATGACCGGCTGTTAGGTTAGCGGCGATACGGACGGCGAGGGCGATAGGGCGAATTAAGAGGCTAATAGACTCAATAATAATTAAGGCTGGGATCAAGAGAGTTGGGGTTCCTTCGGGAAGAAGGTGAGCTAATGAATGGCTGGGGTTATGGCGTGCACCTGTGATTACTGTTATTAATCAGGCAGGAACTGCAAGGCTTAAAGTTAGTGATAGCTGAGTAGTAGGGGTAAAGGTGTAGGGGATTAAGCCTGTTGTATTTATTAAAATAAGGAAGGTGATTAAGGATGTGAATATAAGGGCTCATTTATGGGATGAGGTTTTAAGTGGTAAAAAGAGTTGGTGGGTGGTTAAATTAATAAATCAGGTTTGTAGAGTAAGAAGGGGGTTATTTATTCAGCGGGGGGAGTAAGATAAAATAAGAATTGAAGGGAATATAATGGCTAATGCGATTAGGGGGGCACCATACAGTGAGGGGCTTGAAAATTGGTTAAATAAGCCTAATGCCATTGTCAGGTTGCAGAGGGGGTGTCTAAAGTTGTGAAGTTTAGAGAGAGGGGTTCATTAGGAACTTTGTAAGATATTACTTTAGGGAGCATAAGTGTTGTAAAAACTAATCATGTAAATAGTATGATTCCGAGTCAAGGGGACGGGTCTAGTTGGGGCATGTCGCTAGGGGTGGTAGGGAGTCACCAATCTTTAGCTTAAAAGGCTAATGCTATTGCCCTCTTTAGCTTCTTAGCGGGTCTAATCGGAGGAGGTGGAAGATCAGAGTTCAAAGTCTTCTAAGGGGACTACTTCAACTACAATTGGTATAAAGCTGTGGTAGGCCCCACAAATTTCGGAGCATTGTCCATAGTAAACACCAGGTCAGTAAGGGATGAAGGTTATTTGATTTAGTCGGCCTGGGACAGCGTCTACTTTAACCCCAAAGGAGGGCAGGGTTCAAGCGTGAAGGACATCAGCTGCACTGACTAGTATGCGAATTGGGGATTGTAATGGGACGACTATGTGGTAGTCAGATTCTAGTAAACGGAATTGACCTGGAGTGAGTTCTTCTATTGGAGTTATATAGGAGTCAAATTCGAGGTCTTCATAATCCGTATATTCGTATGACCAGTACCATTGATGCCCCACCGTTTTGATAGTGAGGTGGGGGGTATTAATTTCTTCTATAAAGTAAAGAATTCGTAGAGAAGGCAGGGCGATAATAATTAGGATAAGTGAGGGGAGGATAGTTCAAAGAATTTCTATAACCTGGGAGTCTAATAATAATTTGTTTGTTAGTTTTGCAGAGATTACTACTGCGATAATGTAGAGTACTAGGGCGCTGATAAGAAAAACAGTTGTTATGGCGTGGTCGTGAAAGTGAAGTAGTTCTTCTATTGTAGGGGATGTTGCATCTTGAAAGCCTAATTGGAGAGGTCGGGCCATTAAGATATGTAAGAGTTTAACTTACAATTCTGTCTTGACAAGGCAGTGTAATATTTTACTAATATCTTATGAGGAAGAAAATGGCAGAGTGGTGATGTGAGCGGCTTGAAACCGTTTTACGGGGGTTCGATTCCCTCTTTTCTGGTTAAGTGTGTTGTGTCTGGGTATGAACAGGCTCTTCAAATGTATGGTAGGGAGGAGGGCAGCCGTGGATTCATTCTACGTTAGTGGTAGTTATTTCAACAGATAAGACTTCTCGCTTAGAGGCAAATGCTTCTCAGATGATAAAGAGGAACATAATAACGGCGATTAAAGAAATTAAAGAGCCAATTGAGGAGACAGTGTTTCATAGTGTAAAGGCATCCGGGTAATCTGAGTATCGGCGGGGCATCCCGGCTAGCCCTAGGAAATGTTGAGGAAAGAATGTCAGGTTTACGCCTACGAATATTACGCCGAAATGGATTTTGGTTCATGTACTGTGAAGAGTAAATCCGGTGAATAAGGGGAATCAATAAACAAATCCTGCTATAATAGCAAATACAGCGCCTATGGATAAGACGTAATGGAAGTGGGCTACTACGTAGTATGTGTCATGAAGGATAATATCAAGGGAGGAGTTAGCTAGCACAATCCCTGTTAGGCCTCCGACTGTAAATAGGAAAATAAAGCCAAGAGCCCATAATAAGGGAGTGTCTCATTTGATTACACTTCCGTGGAGAGTAGCTAGTCAGCTAAAAACTTTAACCCCGGTGGGGATGGCAATAATTATTGTGGCGGAAGTGAAGTATGCTCGAGTATCCACGTCTATGCCTACTGTAAATATATGGTGTGCTCATACAATAAAACCTAAAAGTCCAATTGCTATTATTGCCCAAATTATGCCTATGTAGCCAAAAGGTTCTTTTTTTGCTGAATAATAAGCTACGATGTGGGAGATTATTCCAAACCCTGGGAGGATTAGAATATAGACCTCGGGGTGGCCGAAGAATCAAAATAAATGTTGGTAAAGGATTGGGTCTCCTCCTCCTGCGGGGTCAAAAAATGTGGTGTTAAGATTACGATCTGTAAGAAGTATGGTGATTGCAGCCGCTAGAACTGGCAGGGAGAGCAAGAGTAGTACGGCAGTGACTAATACTGCTCAAACAAATAAAGGTGTTTGGTATTGTGAGACGGACAGGGGCTTTATGTTGATGGCGGTGGTGATAAAGTTGATCGCCCCCAGAATAGAGGAAACACCAGCTAAGTGGAGGGAGAAGATGGTTAGATCTACTGATGTCCCTGCGTGGGCGAGGTTGGCGGCTAAAGGGGGGTACACTGTTCAGCCCGTCCCTGCTCCTATTTCCACTGCTGAGGAGGCTAGCAGGAGAAGGAAGGATGGAGGAAGGAGTCAGAAGCTCATATTATTTATTCGAGGAAAGGCTATATCTGGGGCCCCAATTATTAAGGGTACTAATCAGTTGCCGAAGCCTCCGATCATAAGGGGTATTACTATAAAAAAGATTATTACGAATGCGTGGGCTGTTACAATTACGTTGTAGATCTGGTCATCACCCAGTAAAGCGCCGGGTTGGCTAAGTTCTGCCCGAATGAGGAGGCTTAGGGCGGTGCCCACCATGCCGGCTCATGCGCCGAATACTAAGTAGAGGGTGCCGATATCTTTGTGATTCGTTGAGAAGAATCAGCGAGGGATTGCCACAGATAGGATGGCTGAGTAAGCGGTGGATTGTAAACCCACATACAGGGGTTTGAGTCCCTTTCTTATCAGGCCCTGAGGTGTACGACATATTAGATTGCAAATCTTGAGTAGCGAATTAACGTTTGCCGGGGCTTTCCCCCGCCTTCGCCTTTTTAAAGGCGGGGGAAAGTAGAAAGATGCTCACTGGTTTGAGCGCTTAGCTGTTAACTAAGAATTTGTAGGATCGAGGCCTACCTTTCTAGATAAGGTTTTAGCTTAATTAAAGTGTCTGTTTTGCATGCAGAAGATGTGAGTTAGTGTCTTGCAGGTCTTAGCAAAGGTTAGGAGATTTTCACTTCTGTTTAGGGCTTTGAAGGCCCTTAGTTTAAATGTTAACTTAAACCTTTATGTCTTAGTATTAGGGCGGCTATAGTAGGGAGTAAGGGTAGAAGTGTAATTGATGAAATAAGTGTGATGCTCAAAGGAAGTGTGGAGTAGGTGGTTTGAAAACGCCAAGGGGCGAGGTTTAGGGTATTATTAGGAGATATTGTAAGTGTTATTGCATATGATAAACGAAGGTAGAAGTAAAGGCTTAAGAGGGTAGATAAGGCTATGATGGTTGCAAGGGGTATTAAATCTTGTTTTGTTAATTCTTGAAGGATTAATCATTTTGGGCCGAAGCCTGTTAGTGGGGGTAGGCCCCCTAGGGATAGTATAATTAGGGGGGTTAGGGCTGTTAAGGTTGGGAATTTGAATCAAGAGGTAGTAAGTGTGTTGATAGAGGTTGAATTGTTAATATTAAATAAGGAGAAGACTGCGGATGTTATTAGGATATATGTTAGTAAGGCGATTAGTGTTAGGGAGGGGGAGTATTGAAGGATTAGTACTATCCATCCGAGGTGGGCAATGGATGAGTAGGCCAGGATTTTTCGGAGTTGGTTTTGGTTTAAACCGCCTCAGCCCCCGATTAGTGTAGAGAGGATTGCTATGGTGGAGAGGATAAATGAGTTTTGTGAGGACATTTGTATTAGTAGGGCGAAGGGGGCAAGTTTTTGTCAAGTTGATAGGATTAGGCCGGTGGTTAAGTCAAGTCCTTGGAGGACTTCAGGCAATCAGGTGTGGAGAGGGGCTAGACCTACTTTTAGTGCGAGTGCTAAGGTAATAAGTGTTAATGGTAAGGGGTGGGAGATTTCGTTAATAGTCCACTGTCCTGTAAACCAGGCATTCATTGAACTGGCAAAAAGAATTACGGCTGCTGCAGTGGCTTGAGTGAGAAAGTATTTGGTTGAGGCTTCTACTGAGCGGGGGTGATGGTGTTGTGCTATTAAAGGGATGATGGCTAGTGTGTTAATCTCTAAGCCTATTCATGCTAGTAATCAGTGGGAACTTATGAATGTGATTGTGGTACCTAGTCCCAGCCCGAGAAGGAGGGTGGAAAGAATGTAGGGGTTCATTGGTGAGGGGAGGGTTGTAACCTACGTTTTTGGGGTATGGGCCCAAGAGCTTGTTTAGCTGACCTTACCGTTAGAAGGTGGTGTAATGAAGCACTGAGAGTTTTGATCTCTTTAGTGGAGGTTCGAATCCTCTTTTTCTAAGGAAATGGGAGGACTTTAACCTCCGTCTATTACTCTATCAAAGTAGTCCTTAATATTCGGGCACAGTTCCTATAATTGTGGCGGGAATCCTGCTATTGCAGTAGGAAGGGATAAGTGTCAGATAATTAGGGCGAGGGTTAGAGGTAAAAAATTTTTCCAGATAAGGTGTATTAATTGGTCGTAACGAAATCGGGGGTATGATGCTCGAATTCACAGGAATATCATAGAGAGAATTATTGTTTTTAATATTAGGCTGGAGGAGGCTAGTAAATTAATAAAGGGGATAAGGGGTTGGCAGGCTCCAAGGAAAAGAATGGTTGATAAGGTATTTATTAGTAGGATGTTGGCGTATTCAGCGAGGAAAAATAGGGCGAATGGACCTCCTGCATATTCAACATTAAACCCGGAGACTAATTCTGATTCGCCCTCTGTTAGGTCGAAAGGTGCTCGGTTTGTTTCAGCTAAGGTTGAGATGTATCATATTGCTGCCAAGGGTCAGGCAGGGATTACTAATCAAACACTTTCTTGTGTTGTATTAAAGGTTTGTAGGGTGAAATTACCGGTGAAGATAATGCATGCTAATAGGATCAGACCAAGGCTAACTTCATATGAAATAGTTTGGGCTACGGCCCGAAGGGCCCCGATTAGTGCGTATTTTGAATTTGATGCTCAGCCTGAGCCGAGAATGGAGTACACAGCCAGGCTGGATAATGCTATAATGAATAGGATACTCAGGTTTAAGTTAACAACAGGATGGGGTATAGGGAGGGGAGCTCATAATGTGAGAGCTAAGGTGAGTGCAAGGATTGGGGTGACTAAGAAGAGGAGGGGTGAAGCAGTAGAGGGGCGGACGGGTTCTTTAATAAAGAGTTTTAGGCCGTCAGCGATTGGTTGTAATAGGCCGTAAGGCCCTACAATGTTGGGTCCTTTTCGAAGTTGCATGTATCCAAGAATTTTGCGTTCAAGTAAAGTTAGAAATGCAACAGCGAGGAGGATTGGTACAATGTAGATTAAGGGGTTGGCGATATGTGTAAGTAATGTATCTATCATAGTTGGGGAGAGGGGTTGAACCTCTGTCGAAAGGGCTTAGGCCTTTTGCATTGTCCGGACTCTGCCACACCAACAATCGTTATTTTCGATCCATAGGTATGCTCTGTTACCTAATTTAGTTGTTTCATTGGGTTAGAGCAGGGCTTATTTAAAACAGGGGCCCTTTCTTCTTGGTCCTTTCGTACAAAAGAAGAACATAGCATAGATAGAAACTGACCTGGATTACTCCGGTCTGAACTCAGATCGCGTAGGACTTTAATCGTTGAACAAACGAACCCTTAATAGCTGCTGCACCATTAGGATGTCCTGATCCAACATCGAGGTCGTAAACCCTCTTGTCGATAGGGACTCTTGAAGAGGATTGCGCTGTTATCCCCGGGGTAACTTGGTTCGTTGATCGGCTTGCCGGATCATATGGCCAAATATTTTGGTGCTTAGAGCTGGTGCTCTTGGCTAAAAGGGTTATTTTATTCTTCACGGGGGGTTTATTTTACCCCGCGGTCGCCCCAACCGAAGACATTCAGGAGAGTTTTGTTTAGTTTGATTCTTTATTAGGAGGTTATTAACACAAATCAGCTGCTTATCTAAAGCTCCACGGGGTCTTCTCGTCTTATGTTAGTATCCCCGCTTCTGCACGGGGAGATCAATTTCATTGACAAAGGAAAGGAGACAGTTAAGCCCTCGTTGTGCCGTTCATACAGGTCTCTATTTAAAAGACAAGTGATTGTGCTACCTTTGCACGGTCAAAATACCGCGGCCGTTGAACATAGTCACAGGGCAGGCGGGACCTCTTATATTTATTATGCAAGAGGCGATGTTTTTGGTAAACAGGCGAGGCTTAGTGGGTTTGCCGAGTTCCTTCTTTTCCTTTTGGTCTTTCCTTGAGGGCACTCCGGTGTAGGGTTAACGGGCTTGTTTTGGTGGGTTTCCTTGTTTTATTGTTTTGCATTCCCCTCTGATTTGGGGGCCGTTAGTTTTCGGTGCGGGTTCGATCCGAGTTACACTTGTGGAAGGAGAGATTTTAGTTCTCTTATTACTCATATTAGCATTGTAGTTTCCAGGGGTGGTGGAATAGCCTGATATAGTTAGGGGTGTAAGAGGTTTTATCGGGATAAGGGGAGTGGTTGTGCTTGAGCTTTAACGCTTTCTTTAAAGGTGGCTGCTTTTAGGCCTACTAAGGCATATGGTTTTATTAGTATGATCTTTAGCCTCCTGAATGAAGTTGTATCTTGTGTCAAAAGGGCTGTACCTCTTTTGACTAACTCTAATTTCTCGTGTAGTCGTGAGTATGTGGTTTAGGGAGGGATTAGGCTGAACTTCTATCCATTTCTCAGGCAACCAGCTATAACTAAGTTCGGTTGGCTTGTCACCTCTACTCGGAGTTCTTCCCAGTCTTTTGCTACAGACATGGGTTGGCCCTATAGGCTGTCTCGGAGTAGCTCACTTAGTTTCGGGGGTTCAAACTTAAGTTCGCTTTGCTTGGTGGGTACTTGCTAAATCCTGATGCAAAAGGTACGAGGGGGTATCTCTGCTTTTAATAACTTGTTGGATTATTTCACTTCTTTTTCAGCGTTCCCTTACGGTACTTTATTTGTAGCTCTTGATTCCTTTTCTATCTCCTATACTTAGGGGGATAAATGGTTTATGGGGTGGGGTTAGGGTATTAAAATTTATTGATATTTATTGTTAGAGAGAGGGAGTGGGCTAGCTTTTAGGTAATCAGATCAGTCCAACTTGCATGGACAATTTCTCAGTGTAGGGGAGATGCTTTACTATTTAGCTATGATCTGTATTCCAAGTACACCTTCCGGTACACTTACCATGTTACGACTTGCCTCCCCTTAATGGGTTTTTATGTTTTATTTAATTTGGGTTATAAGGGTAGGGGAGAGTGACGGGCGGTGTGTGCGCGCTTCAGTGCCGTATTCAGAAGGACACTCTATTTCCTTCTTACTGCTAAATCCTCCTTCATATTTGTGTTTCAACAAATTTTTCGTTGTACGTTAAATTAACGAATGTAGCCCATTTCTTCCCTCTCATGTGCTACACCTTGACCTGACGTTTTGAGTTAAACTAGTTTTGCTCACTTTGGGTCCTTTGAAGGGTAAGCTGACGACGGCGGTATATAAGCGGATGGGGCGAGAGAGGGTGAGGTTTAACGAGGATTATCGGTTCTAGAACAGGCTCCTCTAGATGGGTATAAAGCACCGCCAAGTCCTTTGGGTTTTAAGCTGATGCTTGTAGTCCCCTGGCGGGTGAGAGTAAAATACATCAATGTTTACGGCTATGCATAATGGGGTATCTAATCCCAGTTTGTTCCATAGCTTTCGTGGAGTCAAAAGTTTAAAGTTACTTTCGTAAAGGGTTTCATATGTTCGTTTGCGTATAACGGCTTTGAAGATGTTTAACTTTAGTTTTCAATTTCTTAACCACCCTTTGTGCCGAAACCTATCAACTTGGGCCTCTCGTATAACCGCGGTGGCTGGCACGAGTTTTACCGGCCCTGTCAGCTTTAATTAAATCAAGTTTTCACTTATGGTTTAATGTTTATCACTGCTGAGTTCCCTTAGGGGTGTGGCTGAGCAAGGTGTTGTGGGCTACATTGTGTGCCTGATACCAGCTCCCAAACTGCAATAAGAAAGTTAGGGGCATTCTCACGGGTGTGCGGATACTTGCATGTGTAATTTTAGCTAGAGGTGATGGTAAAATCAGGACTAAGTTTTTGTGCTTCCGGAATGTTTTAAGATTCATTTTAACATCTTCAGTGTTATGTTTTATTTAAACTACAATAGCATATTTAATTTGAGGCTGCATTGGTGAGGGGAATAGATGTGAATATTGAAAGGATGGTTTATTGTATACTAGTGGATAGATGGGGGGAATTATACGTAGATATGTGGTGTATGTTGCATGTATTACATGTCCTTAAGATATCATACATGTTATGGGCGTATCGCATATATACTATTTATGGTATGTACGTTAGGGATTATGTATGTTATTATCTCATGTATAAGCTTAATGTGTGTTATGCCTTTCATATTTTGTATATTTTATAAGTACAATGTATTTTACATGTTTATGGCCCTAATATTTAATATATTATGTTTGTTACATATCTTATGTGTTACGGCCCTCTGTGTGTTGTGTGTGGTAGGTTATATGTTCTTGTATGATATGCACATATAATAGATACACACACATATATATACACACACATATTTGTTATAAATATATGTGGTTCATTGTTTATTCTTTGCATTTTACAGGCTTTGTGTGTGCTACAAATTTTACATGTTTATAAACTCCTTACATTTTATACATTTATACATTTTGCTTGTGTATGTGTTTTATGTATTGTAAGCCCCTTATGTTTCACACATAATACTTTTCGTGTATTTTGTATGTATAGGAGGCCCCTCAATATGTTATATACTTGCGAGCAATATAAATGTACAATATAAAAGAATATATGAATTATGTTGTGAGAAGAAAGTTAGTGAGAAAAATTTTTCAGCTAAAGAGGTTTTAGAATGTTTTGTGTTGATCGAACATCATTCGTGTGGTGCAGTATAATACTTGTAATGTTTGTTTGTTGTTCAGGGAAATTAAAGGGGAACAAATAGTTTACTAAACGTTTGACGTTTGTTGCTGGCTTAGCAGTTTTAGGTCTTTGGCTTTGTTCAAGTGGTGGTGGATCGTAAATTTGTTCGTTTCGTTGTTCGTTCGTTGTTCGTTCGTTGTTTGTTCCAGTGCAAATTTAAAGGCTAACAAATAAAATTTGTTAAACGTTTCAGTCTGGGTTTTCCTGTTTCCGGGGGGTTTGCAGGAGTGTTAGTAACTCAGGACTGAAGGGGGGTAAGGGGGGTTTGACGACGCAAAAAACAGTGGGGGCAACCGAGAACGATCAAAAGTGGAAGGTAACATTATGCTCTTGATATTAAGTAATGTGGTTCTTATGTAATGTCTTTCCAACATGCAGTACATTACGCGCTGCAAGATAAATGTTCAACCGTGTTAGTTAATACCGTGCGCACTCTGAAATGTCAAGTGAAAGGAAAAAAAAAAAAGAACCAACCGCCCCTGTGGAGTGAACGCCCGGCTTGGTGGGTAACGAGTCGTATGATTACCTCCATTAACTTATGTAAGCGTCGATGAAAGTGGGAGGAATAATATAAACCAATGTTCCTGAAGTAGGAGCCAAATGCCAGGAATAATTCACCTTTTAGGTAGCTACCCCCACAATAGAAGTTCCTGACCATCAATAATAATTAGCATTAAGGAATAAAGAGGTAGGTAGGTTCTTACTGCATCGGTTATTTAATTGGTTAGTTAATTGAGTCCTGTTCTATCATTGGTTCTCGAAATTAGAGGTAATTAGTCGATTGCCCAGTACTACTCCGACATTTACACAAAAACATAATATGGTTTATGTCCTGTTTTTAGCTATGTGTATTAGTTCTATGGTTCATATAAATTAATGGTTATAATACATATAATGACCTGAAAAATTACTTAATATAGTTAAAATAAATGAGTGCATATATACATATATGCACTCAGAAAATATTTTAACGCAGAAATTTGGCTTTGGGAGCCAAAAGTGGGAGTTCAACCCTCCTTTTTCTGAGCACAAAGGAGGAATTTAACCTCCGCTTCCGGTTTACAACGCCGGCGTTCTGTTCTGAACTACAAGTGCAAGTTCATTTTATGATGCCGTTTTCTGTTCGGCCAATTATTGGGGTAAAGATAAGGAAAATAAGGAAATAGATTACGGAGGCTAATTGGCCGATAATAATGTAGGGGGGTTCTACAGGTATTCCTCCGATTCAGGTTAGGACAACAATATCTATAGTCAGGGCCCAGAATAGGAGTTGGCTGAGGGGGCGAAAAGTGAGTCCTCGTTGTTTTGAGGTGTGAAGGATGGGGACTGCCAGGAGAATAAGGATAGAGAGGAGAAGTGCTAGTACTCCCCCCAATTTGTTGGGGATGGAGCGTAAAATGGCGTAAGCGAATAGAAAGTATCATTCAGGTTTAATATGAGGGGGTGTAACGAGGGGGTTGGCAGGGGTAAAGTTATCCGGGTCTCCTAGGAGGTTAGGGAGGAAAAGGGCGAGGGAAATCAGAGTAAGAAGGAATAAAGCAAAGCCTAGTAAGTCTTTGTAGGAGAAATATGGGTGGAACGAGATTTTATCCGTGTTAGAGTTAAGTCCTGTGGGGTTGTTAGAGCCCGTTTCATGGAGAAATATAAGGTGAATTATGGTGGCGGCAGCAATGATGAAAGGGAGGAGGAAGTGGAATGTAAAAAATCGGTTAAGAGTAGCGTTGTCAACAGAAAACCCTCCTCAAACCCACTGGACAAGATTGTTGCCGATATAGGGCACAGCTGATATTAAGTTTGTGATTACGGTAGCGCCTCAGAAGGATATTTGTCCTCAGGGCAGGACGTAGCCGACAAAAGCGGTGGCTATGACAAGCAGAAGGAGGATTACGCCTATATTTCAGGTTTTTTTATTTAAATAAGAGCCGTAGTAAAGGCCTCGGGCAATGTGCAGGTAGATAGCAATGAAGAAGAAAGATGCGCCGTTGGCATGCATGCTTCGAATTAATCAGCCGTAATTTACGTTACGGCAAATGTGGGCAACTGAGGAGAATGCGGTGGTGATGTCTGAAGTGTAATGTATTGCTAGGAAGAGACCGGTCAGAATTTGTACTATTAAAGACAGGCCTAGAAGGGAGCCGAAGTTTCATCAGGCAGAGATATTTGAAGGGGTTGGCAGGTCAATGATGGTATCGTTAGCGATGTTAATAAGAGGGGGAGTTTTGCGTAGGCTGGCCATTAATTTGTTCCTGTAGTTGATCTACAACGGTGGTTTTTCAAGCCATTGGTCCTGGTTAAAATCCTGGTGGGAATAATGACTTATTTAATACTGTTATTACTAATTGGGCTGGTTTTGGGACTTGTAGCAGTTGCTTCCAATCCCTCACCTTATTTTGCTGCTTTAGGGCTGGTTGTGGTATCAGGCATGGGTTGTGGTGTTGTGGTTGTTTGTGGGGGTTCATTTTTGTCTTTGGTGTTATTCCTAATTTATTTGGGAGGGATATTAGTAGTTTTTGCTTATTCTGCGGCTTTGGCTGTAGAGCCATATCCGGAGAGTTTTGGGGATTGGTCTGTGGCAATTTATGGTGGGTCTTATGTAGGAGGTGTGGGGGTAGCTTGTCTGTTTTTATGAGGGGGGTGATTTGAAGAGTCTTGAGTACCTGTGGGTGAGTTGTCTAGCTTGTCTGTGTTTCGGGGGGATATGTCAGGAGTTGCGATCATATACTCGCAGGGTGAGTGGATATTGGTTACTGCTGCATGGGTACTTTTGTTAACGTTGTTTGTTGTGTTGGAACTTACACGGGGGTTGGCTCGAGGGGCGTTACGAGTAGTTAGGTTAACATGCATAGTGTAAGAGTTAATGTTAGTAAAAATAACATTAAAAAGGTCTTAATTAGACCTTTTTGGGTATTACTTGTGGCGGTAATTATAGGGAGGTTAAGTGAGGTGATAGATTTTGGTCCTGTTTTTTTAAGTCATATTGAATCAATTGTTTTAAGAGCAATTTTTTGTCCGAAGATGAGGGATAATTTAGGAGAGGCGAGGTGAATAATTAAGGGGTAAAATCCGAGTATGTTGGAGAATGAGTGGGTAGAGCGTTTGGGATTTAAGGATGTTTGTTTGGAGGTAATAAGGGCTATTTCAAGGGCGATTAATAAGCCGGTCAAGGTAACTGTAAGTGCGGCGAGCTTAAGAGTAAGGGGTATGGTTATAACGGGGGATTTGGTTGGAGTTAGGTTAAATGCAATGATTAGCCCTGCAATTACACTTCCTCAGGCGAGTCGTTTAATGGATTTAATTAGTGAGTTATCATTTTCATTAATGGGGGATAAAGAGTTGAACCGGGGGTGATTCATTGTTACATAATAGATTATACGAAAGCTGTAAATGGCGGTGAATGAGGTTGCCAGAAGTGTTAATACGAGGGCTCAGGCGTTGAGGTAGGAAGTGTTGAGTGCTTCGATGATAGGATCTTTGGAGAAAAATCCGGTTAAAAAAGGGGTTCCTATTAAGGCAAGGCTCCCTAATGTGAGGCAAGAAGATGTGAAAGGTATAAGTTGGTGAGTTCCTCCTATTTTGCGGATGTCTTGTTCGTTGTTGAGGCTGTGGATAATGGAGCCAGAGGAGAGGAAAAGTATAGCTTTAAAGAATGCGTGAGTGCAAATATGGAGAAATGCTAGTTGAGGCATATTAAGTCCGATGGCAATTATTATTAGCCCTAATTGACTTGCTGTTGAGAATGCTACGATCTTTTTGATATCGTTTTGTGTGAGGGCGCAAATAGCGTTAAATAAGGTGGTGAGTGCGCCTAAACATAGACAGAGAGTGAGGATAAAGGGGTTGTTTTCTATTAAGGGGGCTAGACGGATTATTAGGAAAATTCCTGCAACAACTATTGTGCTGGAGTGCAGTAGGGCAGAAACGGGTGTGGGGCCTTCTATGGCTGAGGGGAGTCATGGGTGGAGTCCAAATTGGGCGGATTTTCCTGCTGCTGCCAAGATTAACCCTATAAGGGGGATGGTAAAGTCTTTTTCTTGGGGGGAGCTAAAGATGTTTTGTATTTCTCATGAGTTAAGGTTTATAGCAGTTCATGCTATAAATAAAATTAATCCGAGATCGCCGATTCGGTTGTAAAGCACTGCTTGGAGGGCTGCTGTGTTTGCGTCCGCTCGGCCGTACCATCATCCGATTAAAAGGAAGGATATTATTCCTACGCCCTCTCAGCCAATGAATAACTGGAAAATGTTATTAGCGGTTACTAGGATTATTATGGCAATAAGAAATGTGAGGAGGTATAAAGAAAATTTGTTTGCGTAAGGGTCTGAGTGCATATAGTAGGTGGTGAATTCTAGAATTGATCAAGTGATATATAGGGCTACAGAGGTGAAGATAATGGAATATAAGTCAAATTTAAAACTAATGTTGATGTTGAAGTTGGATGTGCATACTCATGATCAGGAGGTGGCGATAGTTTCGGTTCCTTCGTTAAGGAATAAAAAAAGAGGGAGGAGGCTAATGAAAAACCCTGTTTTAATTAGATTTTTAATGAAAGTAGGGGGCCAGTTGATTGGACGGGAGGTGGGGATAAGTGGTCAGACGAGGGGGGTTCAGAGGAGGGCAAGGATAATAATTAGGCTAGATGTTATTGTTAGGTGGGAGTTCACAGCCCTTGCTTGGATTTGCACCAAGATTTTTGATTCCTAAGACCAAGGGATCGTCTGTTATCCTTCAGGGGCGTAAGTAAGCCTTGGGGTTTAACCAAGGGGGCAAAGATTAGCAGTCTTTGTTGCCTTCGGGCCTTTCTTGGTGGATAAGAGGATTTTAACCTTTATTTTTAGAGCCACAGTCTAAGGTCTTGTTTAAACGATATCTACAAAAAGGGGTTCCTAGCAGGAGTTCGGGTTTGAAAGTGAGGAGGAGTAGTGGGACCAGATGTAGAGTTATAAGGAGATGTTCACGAGAGTGAGATGGCTCTAAAAAGATAAGGTGGTTAGTTAGTGAGCCTCGTTGGGTTGTTAAGAAGAGATAAAGTGAATATGCGGCTGTAATAATAGTTCCGGTGCCGGTTAGGGCGATAGTAAAAGGTGATCAATTAAATGTGGAAGAGATAATTGCTAATTCTCCTACAAGGTTGGGTAAGGGGGGTAAGGCAAGATTGGCTAAGCTGGCAATAAATCATCAGATAGTTATTAATGGGAGAATTATTTGCAAACCTCGGGCGAGTGTAAGTTCACGGCTGTGGGTTCGTTCATAATTGGTGTTAGCTAGGCAGAATAAGGCTGAGGAAGTTAAACCGTGGGCGATTATTAAAATTAGTGCCCCAGAATATCCCCAAGGGGATTGAATGAGGATTCCTGCTACTACTAGGCCTATATGGCTTACTGATGAGTATGCGATGAGGCATTTTAGGTCAGTTTGTCGTAGGCAGTTTGAGGCTGTCATAATAATTCCTCATAAAGCGAGGATCATAAATGGATAGGAAAGTTCTTTGGTGAGGGGTTCTAAGGTACTTATTAAGCGCATTATACCATATCCCCCCAATTTTAAGAGTACTGCAGCTAGAACTATGGAGCCTGCGATTGGTGCTTCTACGTGGGCTTTGGGGAGTCAAAGGTGGACACCGTAGAGAGGCATTTTTACTAAAAAGGCCAGGGGGCATCCGGCTCATCATAATTTAGACCCGTATGATAAGAGGTTAGTGGGGCTGTGGTATTGGATTGTTAAGAGAGAGAGGGTTCCAATGTTGTTTTGTAATAATAAAAGGGCAACTAGTAGTGGTAAGGATCCTATGAGTGTGTAAAATAAAAAATATGTGCCTGCGTTTAGGCGTTCTGCTTGGTTTCCCCAACGAGTAATAATAAAAAGAGTAGGGATTAGTGTGGCTTCAAATGCGACATAAAACATAATTAATTCAGTGGCGCTAAAGGCCAAGATTAGAAGAATTTGTAATGTAATAAGTAGGGTGATGTATGTGCGTTGTTGGTTAATGAGGTATGTGGTTGTGTGGCAGAGTCCGGACGATATAAACCCAGCTTGAGCTGGTCCGGGGTGGACCAACTTGAGCCGGGTTTTTTTGGTGTGGCAGAGCTCGGACGGAATCAGTCCAGCTGGGGTTAATCCAGAGGTGGTTAGTCCGAGTTGGGTTAGTTTGGTTGGGTTCAATCCTGTGTGGATTAATCCCGACAAGATCATTAATGGTAGAAGTCAGCAAGAGAGGATTAGTAGGGGGGTGGATAGTGGGTCAGTGGCTAAAGTTGTGTTAAGGGAGGATCATCCAGTTTCTGATGGTCATTTCACTCATTGGAGGGTGGTTAGTGAAATAATAAGGCTGTGGGTTAGAGTTGATGTTTGTATTCATTTGGGAGGGGTGAGTCAGGTTGTGGGGATTAGTATGATTGTAGGGATTAGGATCTTTAACATTGTAAGATATTAAGGGCTTGAAGGCGATCGGTTCCGTGGGTTCGGGAGGTAGCTACAAGAAGGGCAAGCCCTGCGCTTGCTTCACAGGCTGAGAAAGCGAGGAGTAATATTGGCGAGGGGGAAAAATTAATGGAACTTAATTGTAAGGTTCATAATGAGAGAGCCATATACAGGGAAAGTATTATTCCTTCTAGGCAGAGGAGTGCGGATAATAAATGGGTTCGATGGAATGTTAGTCCTATTAGGCCGAGGATAAAGCTTGTTGAAAAGGCGAAATGTGTGGGTGTCATTAGGCAATCGTGGAGTTAAACCACGTTCTTTTGAGCCGAAATCAAATGTTTATACCTACAACTAATTACCTATTCAGCTCATTCGAGGCCGCCTTGGGCTCATTCATACATCAGGCCAAGAGTAAGAAGAATGAGAACTGTTGATGCTCAAATAAGTGTGGAGGTAGGGGATGCCAGTTGGGTGCTTCAAGGGAGGGGTAGTAAAAGTGCGATTTCTAAATCAAAAAGTAAGAAGAGGATGGCCACTAGGAAAAAGCGGAGTGAGAATGGGGATCGGGCTGAACCAAGGGGGTTGAACCCGCATTCATAAGGGGATAATTTTTCCAGGTCTGGGCTTATTTGAGGGATTCAAAATGCTACAATAATTAAGATAAGGGAGAGTGTTAAGGTGATTGTTAGAATAGCGGTAAATAGGTTCATTATCTTTTTTTGGACTTTAACCAAAATCGAATGATTGGAAGTCATTCATACTGTTTGTACTAAAAAGATATGATCCTCATCAATAAATTGAGGCATAAAGGAATAGTCAGACAACATCTACAAAATGTCAGTATCAGGCAGCAGCTTCGAATCCAAAATGGTGTTCGGATGTGAAGTGATGGCGAATTTGTCGTAGAAGGCATACTGTTAGGAATGTAGATCCAATAATTACGTGTAGTCCGTGGAATCCTGTTGCTACAAAAAAAGTAGTTCCATAAACGCCTTCACTAATTGAGAAAGGAGCTTCGTAATATTCTATGGCTTGGAGGAAGGTGAAGAAAAAGCCCAGAATAATTGTTAGGGTGAGGGCATTGGTTGCTTGTTTACGTTTATTTTTTATAATGCTGTGGTGTGCGGAGGTTACTGTTACTCCAGAGGCTAATAAAACGGCTGTGTTGAGGAGGGGGACTTCAAATGGGTCTAAGGGTAGGATCCCCAAGGGTGGTCAGTATTCACCTAGTTCGGGGGTGGGGGTTAGACTGGAGTGATAAAAGGCTCAGAAGAACCCAAGGAAGAAAAATACTTCTGATGCAATAAATAGAATTATTCCGTAGCGTAAACCTTTTTGAACGATAGGTGAGTGGAGGCCTTGAAAAGTCCCTTCTCGAATAATATCACGTCATCATTGGAGTGTTGTTAGTAGAAGGATAATTAGGCTTAGTATTATTAGTGTGGAGGTGTTGAAGTGGAATCAGATGGCTAAGCCAGATGTTATAAGTAAAGCACCAATTGCTCCTGTAAGGGGCCAAGGGCTTGGGTCAACTATGTGGAATGCATGTGTTTGATGGGCCATTATGTGTTTTCTTGTAGGTATAGGGTAAGTAAGAGCACGAAGACATAAGCTTGGAGTATGGCGACAGCTATTTCAAGGAGGGTTAGGGCTAAGAGCAGAATAATTGTTGAGGCGGTGAGTATAATGTTCATGGGAAGTAAAATTATGGCTGCGGAGGAGATAAGGTGTATCAGTAAATGACCGGCTGTTAGGTTAGCGGCGATACGGACGGCGAGGGCGATAGGGCGAATTAAGAGGCTAATAGACTCAATAATAATTAAGGCTGGGATCAAGAGAGTTGGGGTTCCTTCGGGAAGAAGGTGAGCTAATGAATGGCTGGGGTTATGGCGTGCACCTGTGATTACTGTTATTAATCAGGCAGGAACTGCAAGGCTTAAAGTTAGTGATAGCTGAGTAGTAGGGGTAAAGGTGTAGGGGATTAAGCCTGTTGTATTTATTAAAATAAGGAAGGTGATTAAGGATGTGAATATAAGGGCTCATTTATGGGATGAGGTTTTAAGTGGTAAAAAGAGTTGGTGGGTGGTTAAATTAATAAATCAGGTTTGTAGAGTAAGAAGGGGGTTATTTATTCAGCGGGGGGAGTAAGATAAAATAAGAATTGAAGGGAATATAATGGCTAATGCGATTAGGGGGGCACCATACAGTGAGGGGCTTGAAAATTGGTTAAATAAGCCTAATGCCATTGTCAGGTTGCAGAGGGGGTGTCTAAAGTTGTGAAGTTTAGAGAGAGGGGTTCATTAGGAACTTTGTAAGATATTACTTTAGGGAGCATAAGTGTTGTAAAAACTAATCATGTAAATAGTATGATTCCGAGTCAAGGGGACGGGTCTAGTTGGGGCATGTCGCTAGGGGTGGTAGGGAGTCACCAATCTTTAGCTTAAAAGGCTAATGCTATTGCCCTCTTTAGCTTCTTAGCGGGTCTAATCGGAGGAGGTGGAAGATCAGAGTTCAAAGTCTTCTAAGGGGACTACTTCAACTACAATTGGTATAAAGCTGTGGTAGGCCCCACAAATTTCGGAGCATTGTCCATAGTAAACACCAGGTCAGTAAGGGATGAAGGTTATTTGATTTAGTCGGCCTGGGACAGCGTCTACTTTAACCCCAAAGGAGGGCAGGGTTCAAGCGTGAAGGACATCAGCTGCACTGACTAGTATGCGAATTGGGGATTGTAATGGGACGACTATGTGGTAGTCAGATTCTAGTAAACGGAATTGACCTGGAGTGAGTTCTTCTATTGGAGTTATATAGGAGTCAAATTCGAGGTCTTCATAATCCGTATATTCGTATGACCAGTACCATTGATGCCCCACCGTTTTGATAGTGAGGTGGGGGGTATTAATTTCTTCTATAAAGTAAAGAATTCGTAGAGAAGGCAGGGCGATAATAATTAGGATAAGTGAGGGGAGGATAGTTCAAAGAATTTCTATAACCTGGGAGTCTAATAATAATTTGTTTGTTAGTTTTGCAGAGATTACTACTGCGATAATGTAGAGTACTAGGGCGCTGATAAGAAAAACAGTTGTTATGGCGTGGTCGTGAAAGTGAAGTAGTTCTTCTATTGTAGGGGATGTTGCATCTTGAAAGCCTAATTGGAGAGGTCGGGCCATTAAGATATGTAAGAGTTTAACTTACAATTCTGTCTTGACAAGGCAGTGTAATATTTTACTAATATCTTATGAGGAAGAAAATGGCAGAGTGGTGATGTGAGCGGCTTGAAACCGTTTTACGGGGGTTCGATTCCCTCTTTTCTGGTTAAGTGTGTTGTGTCTGGGTATGAACAGGCTCTTCAAATGTATGGTAGGGAGGAGGGCAGCCGTGGATTCATTCTACGTTAGTGGTAGTTATTTCAACAGATAAGACTTCTCGCTTAGAGGCAAATGCTTCTCAGATGATAAAGAGGAACATAATAACGGCGATTAAAGAAATTAAAGAGCCAATTGAGGAGACAGTGTTTCATAGTGTAAAGGCATCCGGGTAATCTGAGTATCGGCGGGGCATCCCGGCTAGCCCTAGGAAATGTTGAGGAAAGAATGTCAGGTTTACGCCTACGAATATTACGCCGAAATGGATTTTGGTTCATGTACTGTGAAGAGTAAATCCGGTGAATAAGGGGAATCAATAAACAAATCCTGCTATAATAGCAAATACAGCGCCTATGGATAAGACGTAATGGAAGTGGGCTACTACGTAGTATGTGTCATGAAGGATAATATCAAGGGAGGAGTTAGCTAGCACAATCCCTGTTAGGCCTCCGACTGTAAATAGGAAAATAAAGCCAAGAGCCCATAATAAGGGAGTGTCTCATTTGATTACACTTCCGTGGAGAGTAGCTAGTCAGCTAAAAACTTTAACCCCGGTGGGGATGGCAATAATTATTGTGGCGGAAGTGAAGTATGCTCGAGTATCCACGTCTATGCCTACTGTAAATATATGGTGTGCTCATACAATAAAACCTAAAAGTCCAATTGCTATTATTGCCCAAATTATGCCTATGTAGCCAAAAGGTTCTTTTTTTGCTGAATAATAAGCTACGATGTGGGAGATTATTCCAAACCCTGGGAGGATTAGAATATAGACCTCGGGGTGGCCGAAGAATCAAAATAAATGTTGGTAAAGGATTGGGTCTCCTCCTCCTGCGGGGTCAAAAAATGTGGTGTTAAGATTACGATCTGTAAGAAGTATGGTGATTGCAGCCGCTAGAACTGGCAGGGAGAGCAAGAGTAGTACGGCAGTGACTAATACTGCTCAAACAAATAAAGGTGTTTGGTATTGTGAGACGGACAGGGGCTTTATGTTGATGGCGGTGGTGATAAAGTTGATCGCCCCCAGAATAGAGGAAACACCAGCTAAGTGGAGGGAGAAGATGGTTAGATCTACTGATGTCCCTGCGTGGGCGAGGTTGGCGGCTAAAGGGGGGTACACTGTTCAGCCCGTCCCTGCTCCTATTTCCACTGCTGAGGAGGCTAGCAGGAGAAGGAAGGATGGAGGAAGGAGTCAGAAGCTCATATTATTTATTCGAGGAAAGGCTATATCTGGGGCCCCAATTATTAAGGGTACTAATCAGTTGCCGAAGCCTCCGATCATAAGGGGTATTACTATAAAAAAGATTATTACGAATGCGTGGGCTGTTACAATTACGTTGTAGATCTGGTCATCACCCAGTAAAGCGCCGGGTTGGCTAAGTTCTGCCCGAATGAGGAGGCTTAGGGCGGTGCCCACCATGCCGGCTCATGCGCCGAATACTAAGTAGAGGGTGCCGATATCTTTGTGATTCGTTGAGAAGAATCAGCGAGGGATTGCCACAGATAGGATGGCTGAGTAAGCGGTGGATTGTAAACCCACATACAGGGGTTTGAGTCCCTTTCTTATCAGGCCCTGAGGTGTACGACATATTAGATTGCAAATCTTGAGTAGCGAATTAACGTTTGCCGGGGCTTTCCCCCGCCTTCGCCTTTTTAAAGGCGGGGGAAAGTAGAAAGATGCTCACTGGTTTGAGCGCTTAGCTGTTAACTAAGAATTTGTAGGATCGAGGCCTACCTTTCTAGATAAGGTTTTAGCTTAATTAAAGTGTCTGTTTTGCATGCAGAAGATGTGAGTTAGTGTCTTGCAGGTCTTAGCAAAGGTTAGGAGATTTTCACTTCTGTTTAGGGCTTTGAAGGCCCTTAGTTTAAATGTTAACTTAAACCTTTATGTCTTAGTATTAGGGCGGCTATAGTAGGGAGTAAGGGTAGAAGTGTAATTGATGAAATAAGTGTGATGCTCAAAGGAAGTGTGGAGTAGGTGGTTTGAAAACGCCAAGGGGCGAGGTTTAGGGTATTATTAGGAGATATTGTAAGTGTTATTGCATATGATAAACGAAGGTAGAAGTAAAGGCTTAAGAGGGTAGATAAGGCTATGATGGTTGCAAGGGGTATTAAATCTTGTTTTGTTAATTCTTGAAGGATTAATCATTTTGGGCCGAAGCCTGTTAGTGGGGGTAGGCCCCCTAGGGATAGTATAATTAGGGGGGTTAGGGCTGTTAAGGTTGGGAATTTGAATCAAGAGGTAGTAAGTGTGTTGATAGAGGTTGAATTGTTAATATTAAATAAGGAGAAGACTGCGGATGTTATTAGGATATATGTTAGTAAGGCGATTAGTGTTAGGGAGGGGGAGTATTGAAGGATTAGTACTATCCATCCGAGGTGGGCAATGGATGAGTAGGCCAGGATTTTTCGGAGTTGGTTTTGGTTTAAACCGCCTCAGCCCCCGATTAGTGTAGAGAGGATTGCTATGGTGGAGAGGATAAATGAGTTTTGTGAGGACATTTGTATTAGTAGGGCGAAGGGGGCAAGTTTTTGTCAAGTTGATAGGATTAGGCCGGTGGTTAAGTCAAGTCCTTGGAGGACTTCAGGCAATCAGGTGTGGAGAGGGGCTAGACCTACTTTTAGTGCGAGTGCTAAGGTAATAAGTGTTAATGGTAAGGGGTGGGAGATTTCGTTAATAGTCCACTGTCCTGTAAACCAGGCATTCATTGAACTGGCAAAAAGAATTACGGCTGCTGCAGTGGCTTGAGTGAGAAAGTATTTGGTTGAGGCTTCTACTGAGCGGGGGTGATGGTGTTGTGCTATTAAAGGGATGATGGCTAGTGTGTTAATCTCTAAGCCTATTCATGCTAGTAATCAGTGGGAACTTATGAATGTGATTGTGGTACCTAGTCCCAGCCCGAGAAGGAGGGTGGAAAGAATGTAGGGGTTCATTGGTGAGGGGAGGGTTGTAACCTACGTTTTTGGGGTATGGGCCCAAGAGCTTGTTTAGCTGACCTTACCGTTAGAAGGTGGTGTAATGAAGCACTGAGAGTTTTGATCTCTTTAGTGGAGGTTCGAATCCTCTTTTTCTAAGGAAATGGGAGGACTTTAACCTCCGTCTATTACTCTATCAAAGTAGTCCTTAATATTCGGGCACAGTTCCTATAATTGTGGCGGGAATCCTGCTATTGCAGTAGGAAGGGATAAGTGTCAGATAATTAGGGCGAGGGTTAGAGGTAAAAAATTTTTCCAGATAAGGTGTATTAATTGGTCGTAACGAAATCGGGGGTATGATGCTCGAATTCACAGGAATATCATAGAGAGAATTATTGTTTTTAATATTAGGCTGGAGGAGGCTAGTAAATTAATAAAGGGGATAAGGGGTTGGCAGGCTCCAAGGAAAAGAATGGTTGATAAGGTATTTATTAGTAGGATGTTGGCGTATTCAGCGAGGAAAAATAGGGCGAATGGACCTCCTGCATATTCAACATTAAACCCGGAGACTAATTCTGATTCGCCCTCTGTTAGGTCGAAAGGTGCTCGGTTTGTTTCAGCTAAGGTTGAGATGTATCATATTGCTGCCAAGGGTCAGGCAGGGATTACTAATCAAACACTTTCTTGTGTTGTATTAAAGGTTTGTAGGGTGAAATTACCGGTGAAGATAATGCATGCTAATAGGATCAGACCAAGGCTAACTTCATATGAAATAGTTTGGGCTACGGCCCGAAGGGCCCCGATTAGTGCGTATTTTGAATTTGATGCTCAGCCTGAGCCGAGAATGGAGTACACAGCCAGGCTGGATAATGCTATAATGAATAGGATACTCAGGTTTAAGTTAACAACAGGATGGGGTATAGGGAGGGGAGCTCATAATGTGAGAGCTAAGGTGAGTGCAAGGATTGGGGTGACTAAGAAGAGGAGGGGTGAAGCAGTAGAGGGGCGGACGGGTTCTTTAATAAAGAGTTTTAGGCCGTCAGCGATTGGTTGTAATAGGCCGTAAGGCCCTACAATGTTGGGTCCTTTTCGAAGTTGCATGTATCCAAGAATTTTGCGTTCAAGTAAAGTTAGAAATGCAACAGCGAGGAGGATTGGTACAATGTAGATTAAGGGGTTGGCGATATGTGTAAGTAATGTATCTATCATAGTTGGGGAGAGGGGTTGAACCTCTGTCGAAAGGGCTTAGGCCTTTTGCATTGTCCGGACTCTGCCACACCAACAATCGTTATTTTCGATCCATAGGTATGCTCTGTTACCTAATTTAGTTGTTTCATTGGGTTAGAGCAGGGCTTATTTAAAACAGGGGCCCTTTCTTCTTGGTCCTTTCGTACAAAAGAAGAACATAGCATAGATAGAAACTGACCTGGATTACTCCGGTCTGAACTCAGATCGCGTAGGACTTTAATCGTTGAACAAACGAACCCTTAATAGCTGCTGCACCATTAGGATGTCCTGATCCAACATCGAGGTCGTAAACCCTCTTGTCGATAGGGACTCTTGAAGAGGATTGCGCTGTTATCCCCGGGGTAACTTGGTTCGTTGATCGGCTTGCCGGATCATATGGCCAAATATTTTGGTGCTTAGAGCTGGTGCTCTTGGCTAAAAGGGTTATTTTATTCTTCACGGGGGGTTTATTTTACCCCGCGGTCGCCCCAACCGAAGACATTCAGGAGAGTTTTGTTTAGTTTGATTCTTTATTAGGAGGTTATTAACACAAATCAGCTGCTTATCTAAAGCTCCACGGGGTCTTCTCGTCTTATGTTAGTATCCCCGCTTCTGCACGGGGAGATCAATTTCATTGACAAAGGAAAGGAGACAGTTAAGCCCTCGTTGTGCCGTTCATACAGGTCTCTATTTAAAAGACAAGTGATTGTGCTACCTTTGCACGGTCAAAATACCGCGGCCGTTGAACATAGTCACAGGGCAGGCGGGACCTCTTATATTTATTATGCAAGAGGCGATGTTTTTGGTAAACAGGCGAGGCTTAGTGGGTTTGCCGAGTTCCTTCTTTTCCTTTTGGTCTTTCCTTGAGGGCACTCCGGTGTAGGGTTAACGGGCTTGTTTTGGTGGGTTTCCTTGTTTTATTGTTTTGCATTCCCCTCTGATTTGGGGGCCGTTAGTTTTCGGTGCGGGTTCGATCCGAGTTACACTTGTGGAAGGAGAGATTTTAGTTCTCTTATTACTCATATTAGCATTGTAGTTTCCAGGGGTGGTGGAATAGCCTGATATAGTTAGGGGTGTAAGAGGTTTTATCGGGATAAGGGGAGTGGTTGTGCTTGAGCTTTAACGCTTTCTTTAAAGGTGGCTGCTTTTAGGCCTACTAAGGCATATGGTTTTATTAGTATGATCTTTAGCCTCCTGAATGAAGTTGTATCTTGTGTCAAAAGGGCTGTACCTCTTTTGACTAACTCTAATTTCTCGTGTAGTCGTGAGTATGTGGTTTAGGGAGGGATTAGGCTGAACTTCTATCCATTTCTCAGGCAACCAGCTATAACTAAGTTCGGTTGGCTTGTCACCTCTACTCGGAGTTCTTCCCAGTCTTTTGCTACAGACATGGGTTGGCCCTATAGGCTGTCTCGGAGTAGCTCACTTAGTTTCGGGGGTTCAAACTTAAGTTCGCTTTGCTTGGTGGGTACTTGCTAAATCCTGATGCAAAAGGTACGAGGGGGTATCTCTGCTTTTAATAACTTGTTGGATTATTTCACTTCTTTTTCAGCGTTCCCTTACGGTACTTTATTTGTAGCTCTTGATTCCTTTTCTATCTCCTATACTTAGGGGGATAAATGGTTTATGGGGTGGGGTTAGGGTATTAAAATTTATTGATATTTATTGTTAGAGAGAGGGAGTGGGCTAGCTTTTAGGTAATCAGATCAGTCCAACTTGCATGGACAATTTCTCAGTGTAGGGGAGATGCTTTACTATTTAGCTATGATCTGTATTCCAAGTACACCTTCCGGTACACTTACCATGTTACGACTTGCCTCCCCTTAATGGGTTTTTATGTTTTATTTAATTTGGGTTATAAGGGTAGGGGAGAGTGACGGGCGGTGTGTGCGCGCTTCAGTGCCGTATTCAGAAGGACACTCTATTTCCTTCTTACTGCTAAATCCTCCTTCATATTTGTGTTTCAACAAATTTTTCGTTGTACGTTAAATTAACGAATGTAGCCCATTTCTTCCCTCTCATGTGCTACACCTTGACCTGACGTTTTGAGTTAAACTAGTTTTGCTCACTTTGGGTCCTTTGAAGGGTAAGCTGACGACGGCGGTATATAAGCGGATGGGGCGAGAGAGGGTGAGGTTTAACGAGGATTATCGGTTCTAGAACAGGCTCCTCTAGATGGGTATAAAGCACCGCCAAGTCCTTTGGGTTTTAAGCTGATGCTTGTAGTCCCCTGGCGGGTGAGAGTAAAATACATCAATGTTTACGGCTATGCATAATGGGGTATCTAATCCCAGTTTGTTCCATAGCTTTCGTGGAGTCAAAAGTTTAAAGTTACTTTCGTAAAGGGTTTCATATGTTCGTTTGCGTATAACGGCTTTGAAGATGTTTAACTTTAGTTTTCAATTTCTTAACCACCCTTTGTGCCGAAACCTATCAACTTGGGCCTCTCGTATAACCGCGGTGGCTGGCACGAGTTTTACCGGCCCTGTCAGCTTTAATTAAATCAAGTTTTCACTTATGGTTTAATGTTTATCACTGCTGAGTTCCCTTAGGGGTGTGGCTGAGCAAGGTGTTGTGGGCTACATTGTGTGCCTGATACCAGCTCCCAAACTGCAATAAGAAAGTTAGGGGCATTCTCACGGGTGTGCGGATACTTGCATGTGTAATTTTAGCTAGAGGTGATGGTAAAATCAGGACTAAGTTTTTGTGCTTCCGGAATGTTTTAAGATTCATTTTAACATCTTCAGTGTTATGTTTTATTTAAACTACAATAGCATATTTAATTTGAGGCTGCATTGGTGAGGGGAATAGATGTGAATATTGAAAGGATGGTTTATTGTATACTAGTGGATAGATGGGGGGAATTATACGTAGATATGTGGTGTATGTTGCATGTATTACATGTCCTTAAGATATCATACATGTTATGGGCGTATCGCATATATACTATTTATGGTATGTACGTTAGGGATTATGTATGTTATTATCTCATGTATAAGCTTAATGTGTGTTATGCCTTTCATATTTTGTATATTTTATAAGTACAATGTATTTTACATGTTTATGGCCCTAATATTTAATATATTATGTTTGTTACATATCTTATGTGTTACGGCCCTCTGTGTGTTGTGTGTGGTAGGTTATATGTTCTTGTATGATATGCACATATAATAGATACACACACATATATATACACACACATATTTGTTATAAATATATGTGGTTCATTGTTTATTCTTTGCATTTTACAGGCTTTGTGTGTGCTACAAATTTTACATGTTTATAAACTCCTTACATTTTATACATTTATACATTTTGCTTGTGTATGTGTTTTATGTATTGTAAGCCCCTTATGTTTCACACATAATACTTTTCGTGTATTTTGTATGTATAGGAGGCCCCTCAATATGTTATATACTTGCGAGCAATATAAATGTACAATATAAAAGAATATATGAATTATGTTGTGAGAAGAAAGTTAGTGAGAAAAATTTTTCAGCTAAAGAGGTTTTAGAATGTTTTGTGTTGATCGAACATCATTCGTGTGGTGCAGTATAATACTTGTAATGTTTGTTTGTTGTTCAGGGAAATTAAAGGGGAACAAATAGTTTACTAAACGTTTGACGTTTGTTGCTGGCTTAGCAGTTTTAGGTCTTTGGCTTTGTTCAAGTGGTGGTGGATCGTAAATTTGTTCGTTTCGTTGTTCGTTCGTTGTTCGTTCGTTGTTTGTTCCAGTGCAAATTTAAAGGCTAACAAATAAAATTTGTTAAACGTTTCAGTCTGGGTTTTCCTGTTTCCGGGGGGTTTGCAGGAGTGTTAGTAACTCAGGACTGAAGGGGGGTAAGGGGGGTTTGACGACGCAAAAAACAGTGGGGGCAACCGAGAACGATCAAAAGTGGAAGGTAACATTATGCTCTTGATATTAAGTAATGTGGTTCTTATGTAATGTCTTTCCAACATGCAGTACATTACGCGCTGCAAGATAAATGTTCAACCGTGTTAGTTAATACCGTGCGCACTCTGAAATGTCAAGTGAAAGGAAAAAAAAAAAAGAACCAACCGCCCCTGTGGAGTGAACGCCCGGCTTGGTGGGTAACGAGTCGTATGATTACCTCCATTAACTTATGTAAGCGTCGATGAAAGTGGGAGGAATAATATAAACCAATGTTCCTGAAGTAGGAGCCAAATGCCAGGAATAATTCACCTTTTAGGTAGCTACCCCCACAATAGAAGTTCCTGACCATCAATAATAATTAGCATTAAGGAATAAAGAGGTAGGTAGGTTCTTACTGCATCGGTTATTTAATTGGTTAGTTAATTGAGTCCTGTTCTATCATTGGTTCTCGAAATTAGAGGTAATTAGTCGATTGCCCAGTACTACTCCGACATTTACACAAAAACATAATATGGTTTATGTCCTGTTTTTAGCTATGTGTATTAGTTCTATGGTTCATATAAATTAATGGTTATAATACATATAATGACCTGAAAAATTACTTAATATAGTTAAAATAAATGAGTGCATATATACATATATGCACTCAGAAAATATTTTAACGCAGAAATTTGGCTTTGGGAGCCAAAAGTGGGAGTTCAACCCTCCTTTTTCTGAGCACAAAGGAGGAATTTAACCTCCGCTTCCGGTTTACAACGCCGGCGTTCTGTTCTGAACTACAAGTGCAAGTTCATTTTATGATGCCGTTTTCTGTTCGGCCAATTATTGGGGTAAAGATAAGGAAAATAAGGAAATAGATTACGGAGGCTAATTGGCCGATAATAATGTAGGGGGGTTCTACAGGTATTCCTCCGATTCAGGTTAGGACAACAATATCTATAGTCAGGGCCCAGAATAGGAGTTGGCTGAGGGGGCGAAAAGTGAGTCCTCGTTGTTTTGAGGTGTGAAGGATGGGGACTGCCAGGAGAATAAGGATAGAGAGGAGAAGTGCTAGTACTCCCCCCAATTTGTTGGGGATGGAGCGTAAAATGGCGTAAGCGAATAGAAAGTATCATTCAGGTTTAATATGAGGGGGTGTAACGAGGGGGTTGGCAGGGGTAAAGTTATCCGGGTCTCCTAGGAGGTTAGGGAGGAAAAGGGCGAGGGAAATCAGAGTAAGAAGGAATAAAGCAAAGCCTAGTAAGTCTTTGTAGGAGAAATATGGGTGGAACGAGATTTTATCCGTGTTAGAGTTAAGTCCTGTGGGGTTGTTAGAGCCCGTTTCATGGAGAAATATAAGGTGAATTATGGTGGCGGCAGCAATGATGAAAGGGAGGAGGAAGTGGAATGTAAAAAATCGGTTAAGAGTAGCGTTGTCAACAGAAAACCCTCCTCAAACCCACTGGACAAGATTGTTGCCGATATAGGGCACAGCTGATATTAAGTTTGTGATTACGGTAGCGCCTCAGAAGGATATTTGTCCTCAGGGCAGGACGTAGCCGACAAAAGCGGTGGCTATGACAAGCAGAAGGAGGATTACGCCTATATTTCAGGTTTTTTTATTTAAATAAGAGCCGTAGTAAAGGCCTCGGGCAATGTGCAGGTAGATAGCAATGAAGAAGAAAGATGCGCCGTTGGCATGCATGCTTCGAATTAATCAGCCGTAATTTACGTTACGGCAAATGTGGGCAACTGAGGAGAATGCGGTGGTGATGTCTGAAGTGTAATGTATTGCTAGGAAGAGACCGGTCAGAATTTGTACTATTAAAGACAGGCCTAGAAGGGAGCCGAAGTTTCATCAGGCAGAGATATTTGAAGGGGTTGGCAGGTCAATGATGGTATCGTTAGCGATGTTAATAAGAGGGGGAGTTTTGCGTAGGCTGGCCATTAATTTGTTCCTGTAGTTGATCTACAACGGTGGTTTTTCAAGCCATTGGTCCTGGTTAAAATCCTGGTGGGAATAATGACTTATTTAATACTGTTATTACTAATTGGGCTGGTTTTGGGACTTGTAGCAGTTGCTTCCAATCCCTCACCTTATTTTGCTGCTTTAGGGCTGGTTGTGGTATCAGGCATGGGTTGTGGTGTTGTGGTTGTTTGTGGGGGTTCATTTTTGTCTTTGGTGTTATTCCTAATTTATTTGGGAGGGATATTAGTAGTTTTTGCTTATTCTGCGGCTTTGGCTGTAGAGCCATATCCGGAGAGTTTTGGGGATTGGTCTGTGGCAATTTATGGTGGGTCTTATGTAGGAGGTGTGGGGGTAGCTTGTCTGTTTTTATGAGGGGGGTGATTTGAAGAGTCTTGAGTACCTGTGGGTGAGTTGTCTAGCTTGTCTGTGTTTCGGGGGGATATGTCAGGAGTTGCGATCATATACTCGCAGGGTGAGTGGATATTGG